>NW_006159463.1:4076022-4125604 GCF_000334495.1 Tupaia belangeri chinensis | reverse complement strand
TTATTTAAGAATAAAAATACCAATGGATTTCAGTGTTTACATTCTAGGCATTTTTTTTTTTTTTTGAGCTTTGTAGAGGAATCAACTTTTTCTTAAAGAATTAGTTGTTGTTCTTGTTGTTGTTAATTCGACTAGAGAGAGACACAGAGAGAGAAAGGGAAAGTGAGAAAGCAAGCCGCCAGGTCCGGGGGTCAAACGCAATCCACCATGTGGGAGTCCAGCGCCACCTGACGGCCCCAAGAATCTACTTATTTAAATTTCACAATAATTTGATGGTTAAAGTAGTATTATTTTCCCTATCTTATTGATAAGAGAACAGAAGCACATGGATCCTACTGAACTTAATTCTGTCATGGTGTTCTTCAAAGTTTGAGGCATGTTTCAATCCCAGAACTATGACCAAAGGTAACTCTATATTTTCTCAAACTGTTTTTGGCCTACCCTAACCATATTCAGACTTCAAAATATAGCCAGACAATAATTACAAAGGACATTCAAAATGAATAAGAAAATTGCAAGGTATTACTAATTCATTTAAAGGAAGATAAGTTTTCATGTAAAAACATCAACTAAACAAACAAATGAATAAATGTATAAAAATTAAGTCCTAATGGGATGACAGAAACTCTAGAAGAACATCATTTTTTCCCTTAATACAGGGAAGACAACTGCTCATATAGAGATCAGTATTGACCCAGATAAAATTCTAGAACAGACTGTTAAACAGGTGACTTTTATGCAATTAAGAAGGGAACTAGAGAGCTGTCATGTGCCAAGTGTCATGCACAGTAACTCCAAGAATCTCAGTAAAGCTCACTGAAATTCGAGTAGCTCAGTAAAATCCTACTGGTGGAGCCCTGCACATCAGGAAACAATTAGGGCGAGGCAACTCCCTGTAGCCTACAACAGGAGACACAGTGTGTGCTTGATGATAAACATTTGGTGAATTTATATGACTGACAGACTATGCTTAATGTTTAATTAAGAATCATTAGCAGACAATTCCCAATTAAAGCCATATGATTCCCTCTCTGCTTTATTTCAGCACATAGCAGGCATGACAGTCTGCTGGTTCTGAATGAAGGTAGGAAAATCTAAGATGCCCTAACACAGACTCCTGTGGTGTACTGAGTACCATATTTATTTGTAGCTGGAATGATGCATTAGTAACATATCAGGCACATTCATGGATGACTGAAGTAAAGAGGAGTAAGTGAATGTGGTCAGGAAAACAACATTCCATGCAAAAATGCATCATGACTTTTCCTGACAACCCATTAGATGCTGTAGAAAAGGTTTGCAGTTTCAGGGCTAGAGCACTTGAAAGTTTCTCTCCTTTCAGATACAAATGCATAGTAACTTTCAGTTTTCTACTCAGAAGTACTGGCCTTTTCTTAGTGGTGTCTTTTATTCTTCTGAACCTACCAGTAATGTGGGGGCAGCACCTCGGCAATAGAACCAAAGTTACACATCCTGTTGAGAAATTCAGTAAAATGCTTAACTTGTAAACATTTCTGTGTAAACAACATAGGAACTACAAGATTGCTTCTGGGACTTGTTTGAAGGCCATGTGATAGTAACTTCATTTCAAGTGAGCGGTTTTGCTCAAATTGTAAAGACACACAGTTAATAGATATTTTTCTTAGAGTACAAATAATCAACACAACTCACTTTACAAAAAATATATAATTTATTGAGAAAAAATGTTATTTAAAAAGAGGCTCAAACAATATAGATATATGACTAATAGTTTTAACCTTTCATCAAAAATACTATTTTACTCCTGAAAATTCTGCAAAGGTGAAAGATTCTAGAAGGTAAAAGTAATTAGATTAAAATATGGTTTCCAACTTATTTCTGAGGTGAAGGCTGCTTCATGATGCATGTTTCAAAACTGGGTAAATAATTAACTGGGTTTCTTTGTATCATAACAGTTCCATTTATGCTCTAAGCGCAAAAGAACTTTGTCTCTTCAGGTATGACACGTGTCTGCAACTACATCAAGTTTCTATTCTGAAACTTACTAGTTACCATAATGACATTGAGCAGTGACACACTTACTGTGATTTATTTATGAGCAACTGTATTGAGCTTTACCAAAAAATAACTACTGGGCTGTCGGGAAAGTTAAGAGGCACTTTTACATAGAAAAACATAGGAAAATACGTCATGACTTCCCCAACAAGCTAATAACTTTATTAAAATGCTTAAAGGTCAAATATTTCAACTGATTTTAATTTTTTAAATTTAACTTAATTTTATCTTTTTTTTGCTATAGGGAGTACTTGCTAGAGAGAGATAGAGGGGGGGAAGTGAGAAATCATCCCCTATGGGGAATGGCCACACCACAATCTCCATTCTCCTCTTGGAACTTTGGGCATGTATATGTATGTGCCTGGCGAGATTTTCAAGCTGCTGTTTTGAAAGCTACCTGGGCCATGGTTGGCCATGTAGGAGTCCAGTACCTTACCACCATACCATTTGCTGGTCCCTCGATGAATTTTTATTTTGCATGACCAAAAAATCTGACTAACTTCAAAAGAAGAGTAGTTCTGGTTACTGACAGAATGATAAAT
The DNA here is from genome assembly GCF_000334495.1 of Tupaia belangeri chinensis. Classification (NCBI taxonomy): domain Eukaryota; kingdom Metazoa; phylum Chordata; class Mammalia; order Scandentia; family Tupaiidae; genus Tupaia; species Tupaia belangeri. Next base: position 4,123,028 of record NW_006159463.1, on the reverse strand, counting down.
ATAGCCCTTAGGTGTTACCTTAGTGTCAAACATAAAATAATGTACATGTGTATTGTAGAAACAATACCTATTCATATGAATATAAATCAATGTTTAAACTCTTTATCTAAAATTTTAAAAACTTATTTCCTAATCACATACTAGTCCTCAAAAGAATTTACTAAGGTCTTATAGCAAATTAAATATTTGCAAAAATAAATTATCTTGGACTAGCATTTACATGACATAGAACTGAAAAACTAGAAACTTCTATCCAATTGTAATCAAAGAAGATGATTTCATTAAGATTATTAATATTTCCCTTACAGTATTTTTTCTATTAATTTTTTTTCATAATTATTTTGGGATTCAAAAACTTTTATGAATACATATACACACATCACAGTTGCACAATATCAAGCATAGGAAAAACTATGTATACATACATACGTACATACATACATACTTTTTGTTTGTTTGTTTTAGGTTTTTTCCATAGGGTACATGCACTCACTAGAGACAGAGAGAAGGAAAGTGAGGAGTTTTCCCTTTGGGGCATAGCCATGGCTCAATCCCTTCCCCTCAATTCTCCTTTTGGGATTTTGGGCATGCATGCATGCACACATGCACAGGGTGATTTTCAAGCTGCTATGTCTGGGACTCAAACTACGGTCAGCCATGTGGGAATCCAATGCTTTAACCATCATGCCACCTGCTGTCTCTTTATGTACATGTTTTTTAAAATGTAAAGATGTAAATAAAGATAAAGAAATTCTTATATATGCACAGAAAACGAGAATTTTTTTTCTTTATCACTTTATGTTTTATTTCTGGCTTTTCAATTATCATGCATGAAATTAGTAAGCTTTACAAGAGTATCAAAATAGTACCCACTCATTCAATAAAGTCAGTTTGAAGGAGACTACTATTTTTTTATTTTTAAATAGAGATTTTTGCTAGAGCACATGCACTCACTGAAGAGACAGAAACTAAATCAATCCCCAGGGGGCTTGGCCATGGCACAGTCCCTTCTCCTCCATTCTCCTCTCAGGATCACAGGCATGCACACACACACACACACACACACACACACACACACACACAGCATGAGTTTTAAGCCACTAAATCTGGGACTTGAACCATGTTAGACAAGGTGGGAGTCCAGCGACATAACCATTACACCATCTGCTGGTCCCAAGACTACTAACTTCTAAGTAACTACCCTTAAAGGGAATAATAAGATATATATTTAAATGTCATTTATTCAATATTTATTGGGCGTGATGAGATATTTAAAAATTCAGTAAGACAGGTTGTGTCTCTAACATTGAGGGAAATCTTCAGGCAACATTTGGTTTGCTTTGGAGACACCACACTAACATTCTCTTGTATAGCCACTTTACTTTAGAATTAAGAAAACTGCTAAAATACAATTATCAAGAAGGCTGTGAAAGGCAGTGAGATTACAAACACAGTGCTGTACAAGGCAAATAGCCAGAAAAACCATTGTTACGTTCATCACAGGTGTGTCTTCATTAGACTACACTGCTGTTGGCTAATGTGTCATGGGGCTGATTCCATTGCTTTTTGTTTTGTTTTCTGTTTTGCTAGAGGGATGCATGCACTCACCGGAAAGACAGGGAAAGTGAGACAGCGCCCTCCACTGGGGATGATCACACCACAATCCATTTTCCTCCATTTCTCCTTCAGGGAATTTGGGCACACATGTATGTTTTCAAATCACTGAGTCTGTGACTTTAGCCTGACCATTGGCCATGTGGTATCCAACCCACTTAACCACCATGCCACTGAATGGCCCCTACTGTTTTTCCTATGACTATTATATACCCCACTGGTGGGGTGAAAATTTCCTTCAAAAAAGCACACTTTTTCCAACCATTTTTAATTACATTATATAGCTATAGTTGTCAAATGAAAGATAACATTGCTATTATGCTAAACACAACTCTTATTAAGCAAGCTTCACTTGGGGAAGATCTTATTAATTCATGAGGACAATTCAATAAGTAAGAAATTTGAAAGTTAAATCATGAGTTCATTTGTATTAGGCTCATATATGTCTATCTTGGTATTTTGTGGAAATATTTGCCCCTACTGGAAACATCTGAGCTACTGATTAGTCAAGGGAAATGACTTATGGTGACACTCTGTGTATGTGGAAGCAATGTATGTCACCTCGTCCCTCACCAAGTATACAATGTACTGTGCAGAGCATCTACTCAGTAAGTGCTTGTTGACTGAGATACTGTTTTCTAAAACTCTGCTTGAAATAATAATTAGGGAGAAAAATAGAGAAGGAAGGAATTTGTGGGACATAAAAATGTTTTATTACCTATTGATAATGAGGAGTTTAGTATTCTCAACTGGAATGGTCTGAGGTGTATTTCATGTTGGGCAAATTCTCTAAACAAGCTTTATGATGTACAGCAATTGAATGTATAAAAATTAACAATACAAATAAATAAATATAAATAACCAAAACGAGAGGCCCAGTACAGTAGTACAGGTGGTAGGGTGCCCTGTGTGAGAATGGAGCCACAGGAAAGGCCCAAGTTTGGATCCTAGGTCAACCTGAACATTGATGATACTGACGGACTGGGGCTGTGGGAACGGCTGTGGCATGGTGACACCCTGTCAGAAGTGCCTTTTCTCTCTCTCATATAAAAAATAAAAAGCAAATTAAATAAACCTTAAAAAAGACAAAATATATATATATATTTTTTTTGGAGAAGTTTTTTGCTATAGGGCGTGTGCGCTCGCCAGACAGACAGAGAGAGACATAGAGACAGAAAGCGAGAAATCCCCCCCCAGAGGGTATGGTCACACCGCAATCCCTTCTCCTACATTCTCCTCTCGGGATCTTGGGCACGCACGCACACGCGCCCGGCATGAGTTCTGAGCCACCGGGTCCAGGACGCGAACCGCAGTCGACTACGTGGGAGTCCAGCGACATAGCCATTACGCTAACTGCTGGTTCCCAAAAGACAAAATATTTCTTAAATCAGTTAAACATTGAAAGTTGATTACAAAAATATTTCTGTCAGGCAGTACATTTCTTAGAGATATTACAAATAAGATCCCTTTCCTAATATTTGTGCCTTAATCATGCTGCTACTATTTGAGTTTTTACCAAGTGCCATATAGCACTGTGCATTCTTTATTTTAAGCTTTTGCTATAAGGCACATGTACTCACCAGAGAGAGAGAGAAAGAGAACAAGAGCAAGAAAGTGAGAGGGTCAGCAGTTTGCATAATGGATATGTCGCTGGACTCCCATGTAGCTGACTATGGTTCAAGTCCCGGACTGGTGACTTAAACTCATGTTGGGTGCGTGTGCGTGCGTGCCCAAGATCCCGAGAGGAGAATAGAGGAGAAAGGATTGTGGTGTTGCCATCCCTGCTGAAGGGTGATTTCTCACTTTCTGTCTGTCACTTTTGTCTTTCTGGTGAGCACACGCACCCTGTAGTCAAACATCTCCCCAAAAAAAGAAAGTGAGAAATCACCCTCAGAAAGGATGGCCAAACCACAATCCCTTTTCTTTTACTCATCTCTCGAGATTTGGGGCACACATACACACATGCCTGGTAAGATTCTTAAGCTTCTGAGTTCAGTACTCAAGCCACGAAGCTGGTCATGTGAGATCCATCATCCTAATCTCCCACCACCAGTGGCCCCAACTGGGCATTCTTTACACTCATTCCTCAAAGCCACCCCTTAACTAGTGAGAAAACTGTAGTTTAGAGAATATAATTAAATTGCCTCTTTGTCATATGGTCTGAAAATTTGAAGTTGTTTCAAATACACATCTCTCATACTCTTAAGACATGATATTGCTACTCCTGGCTTTCAACTCACTTCTCCTCAAGTCTAACAATGGTGACTATTTTTGCAAACAGTTTAACTTGTAGCTTTTCTGGTGTAAGTGTTCTTTTATACATAGCTATAAACAAGCTCATTTTCTAAATCTAAACCAATAAAAATCAAAAAACGAATATATTTTTATTTATGCAGTCACACCATAGATAAAAACTGATGTTATCTTACTATCTTTTTAAAATAATTCATTTTGTTCATTCATTCATTTGTTTTTTAATTTGACTAGAGAGAGAAAGAGAGAGATAGAGGAAAGTGAAAAAGCAGGTCACCAGGTCCAGGACAGAAACTGTGGTCAGTAATGTGGGAATGTCCAGCACCTTAACATCCATGCCTCCTGCCTCCTGCTGGTCCCTCTTAATATCTTCTTAAGAAAGAAAATGCTGATTATAGCTGAGGTTTTTTTAATTACCATACATACATACATACATACATGTTATATATTATATATTTATATATATAAATTATGCAGGTAATACCTTTAGGGCTACACTATGACAGCAAAAAAAGTTAAGTATTTTCCCTCCCTCTCTGCTGTTCTTCACATTTTCTTTGGCATCCATTGTCAACCTAATTCAATATTTTTGGGCTATTTAATTATAGTAATATTAACTGTGTATTTTAAAAATACTAACTTAGATTAATAAATTACAACATTAATAGTGTAGCACATATAGTAATAATTGTATTACCAATTACTAATAATAGGTAAAAATATAATTCTTATAGAGTGGTTAGCATGATACGCTATTATATATTAATTATAACTGTTAACAATTTTTGTTTATTGAATCAGGGTACTGTTTTCAGTACCTACCTTTTAACAAGTACTCAAAACTCAAAGACATTCAATATACATGGCATCCTTAAATACAAGAGTTTCCATCAAAGAAAAACATATTCATTAAAAACATAACCTGGGGGGACCAGCAGGTAGCGTAATGGCTATGTCACTGGACTCCCAAGTAATTGATTGCATTTCGAGTCCTGGACCCAGTGGCTTAAATGCACGCCAGGCATGTGTGTGTGCATGCCCAAGATCCTGAGAGGAGAATAGAAGAGATTGAGGTGTGGCCATCCTCCCGGGTGTGTGTGTGTGTGTGATTTCTTGCTTTCTGTCTCTCTGTCTCTGTCTTTCTGGCAAGCACAAGCACCCTATAGCAAAAACCTCCCTCCCCCCAAAAAATATATATAATTAACCTGGACTTGCCCCATAACCTTGTGGTTAAGGAAGCCATATGCAGCTGACCACAATTAGAATCCCAGACCCAGTGGCTTGAAAGACACATGGATTGCAAGATGTGTGCTCAAAACTCTAAAAGGAGAATGGACCGTGGTGTGACTGTATCCCACTGATAGTTGCTTTCTCCCACTTCTTCTGTCTGTCTATCTCTGGCAAGTGCACACCCCTCTGACAATTAAAGAATAAAAACATATCTCACTATTTTAGCTATGTATTCACTGGTAAGTATGAAATGATTTTAAATAAAAATTGATATTGTTCTTATACAGGTAGCATCAATTCAAATTTTTATTTAGATTATGGCATTGTAGTATAAGTCAAAGGCATCACATTCGTATCTAGAGAAGTGGGAATCACACACGAGATGTAGAAACAGAAGCCTACTGAACACAGAGATCTGATTTAAATTTATACATACAAGGGTTTTTTTTTTAACAGTTTCAAACTTTTCTTTACCCATTATAATGCTGAAAGAACCCACTGAAAAAGCTAGAATCATGCATAGTAAATAGGTTTTAAGTTAAGTGTCTGAACACTTTTGTGACAAGACAAAACAGGGTCTTTGGAAATAATATTGTAGGCTGAGAGGTTTATTGACTTCCATACACAGGGATCTTTAGAGACAGCCAAAATTCCAACCCAGAATAAACATTATTGAAGATTTCTGAGTTTCTCCTTGACCTCCTGGCTTTCTTATATAAAAAGACATTCATCATATTCCAAGTCGAACATTCATAATATGTGTCAGAAAATATAATGCCTCTATAATGTGTATATTAAAGGAAAAAAAATGTTTACACTTGGGTTGAAATGTAAAGGTTTCCGTCTCGTTTAAATGCTAGCATAAGGATTGGACATAAAAGATTTTTAGATCCAGTTTCTAGAGTAAAATGAATTCCACTTGTCACATAAAATAATGACTAGGCAATAAAAAGAACAATGATTCCTGAATTTCAGTCAACAGTTGATAGGGAACAATACCCCATTTTTCTTTGTAGCTTCATTTAGCATAAACATATTATTAATGTATGTTATACATATAGGAATGCATATTTTAACTGATAATATTTTCAAGGAAAGTTAAATAATATATGTGGGGTAAATGGACTTTATGGATGTCAATTTCAGATGTTTAAAAAAAATATAAGGATGGCATGCATTATTTTTTAAACCACAGAAAAAGAAACCTATATTTAAATTTAAAAAAGCAACATTTCTCCAGAAGTAATTTGACAAAGAACCCACATGTCACTTCTAAATGTTTGTTAAAGAAATGGGAATGTTGTCTAGTCTGCCAGAATTTTCTAGCAACAATGAAATTCATAAAGGTCACTCTGAAAGACGAACTAGAAAAATATTCTTCTCATAGACCTTGCTGTTACAGTCACAGCCAAGCAGCATATTCATTTTAATTTTAATTATGTTTGTAAATAGTGGGAGAGGCAGGTAAAAAGCATGTGCATGCCTCCCGCTGAGCCCTGTGGGTGTCTGCTGAATTGCAACAGTCTCTCTTCTGAGTTTCATTATTTTCAATAGAATTTTATTGACGGGGTAATATCTTATTAAGATTCTGTGAGTTATAAAAGTTGTTTAAGGGAACATATTCCTTGCTATAATGTCTTCCCACCTGATTATTAGTTCATTTATGCTTTCCCAGCTCACATTTATTCTTAAGACAGTGTAATTTTTGTGTAACCTTGATTGCTATCTAATTTGCTTCCCAACTGACAATTAATCCCTGATATATTGCCCCTGGCACACAACCCCCATTGCTTAATGAAGCATTCAACTACAGTCACCTTGTATCTACACAAGAATCCATTGACAAAGGAGAGTCTTGAAAATTAGCCCAGGCTTAAAAATGTTGTAGAATACCAATGTTTTTACTAATATATACCAAGTGGACAATGGCGCTGTTCTAATCAATTATTCTGTTTTCATTCTATGTAAGGCACTGTGATGGGTGATATCGAGACTCTATAATGAAATCCTATTTAGTATCTGACTTCAAGGATTTAAGGTCTAGTGAGGAAGATCATACAGATGCCTCAATAACTAGCATGCAGAGTAATGATTGGGAAGACAACATAGAAGAGCTACTTTACAGGGGCCAGCAGGTGACATAGGAGTTATGTCACTAAACTCCCACATGGCCAACCATAGTTAGAGTCTCAGACCCAGTGGCTTAAAACTCACACAAGGAGCATGTGCGTGTGTGCCCAAGATCCAGGAAAGAGAATGAAGGAGAAGGAATTGCAGTATGGTCATCTCCCCTGGGAGGTGATTTCTCACTTTCCTTCTCACTGTCTCTCTCTCTTTCTCTCTCAGGAAAGCGCACATACCCTCAAACAAAGCTTCTTAAAAAAAAAAAAAAGAATTGGGACCAGCAGTTGTCATAATGCCTATGTCACTGGACTCCCATGTAGTCGACTGTGGTTCATGTCCCAGACCCAGTGGCTTAAATGCACACAGGACACATGTGCGTGTGTGCCCAAGATCCTGAGAGGAGAATGGAGGAGAAAGGGATTGTGGCGTGGCCATCCCTGGTGGGGGGTGATTTCTCACTTTCTGTCTCTCTGTCTCTCTGACTTTCTGGTGAGTGCATGTGCCCCATAGCAAAAAACAAACAAACAAACAAAAACAAAAAACAAACAAACAAAAACAAAAAACAAACAAACAAAAACCTCTTCAAAAAATTAAAAATAAAAAAAATATAAAAGAGCTACTGTATATAAGTGAGATGCCCACCATAAGAGTCACCAACCATCAAGCTTGCTGGAAAGCAAACCAGATCTGGACTGGGAAGGAAACACATGGCTGAATATATGAAAAAATAAGGCCGAGAATAAGAGATAGCTAAAAAAGACAGAAAAGTAGATGAATGCATTTCATCTAAAGAAATCGTGATAGCTGAGTTCCACTAAAATATTTAGAGATTTAAAAAGTGGGAAATAAATGTGGATTTTAGGCCAGGAATGACTGAGGAGAAAATACCTAAAAAAGTCTGGATAGTTAGAGTAACAAATTTCATCTTTAGAATTGAGAAGTTTGTCAGGATCACAATTCTATATGCCTATGCCCACTCTGAAAAATGAAACCCTATTTTTGTTTTTAGTTTGTTAGATGTATCTCCTAACAATTTTCAGAATGCAACTTTACTAAATTATCTTTAAGGAGTTATACAATGGACTTCTTTTTAGTCATTGCCATCTGGGCTTCCCCTGCAGGGCTTATAACATCTGTAAAAGTAGAATATATGACAAAATGGCACAAAAGGCTGGAGGGATAGAGAAGTAAAGTTATATTGTACAAAGTTTCTTGGATTTTTGAGAAGCCATAAAATTGCCATTAAAAATAAGCTATAGTAAAGCAAGCACGTATGTTGAAACCAAGTTTAATTATAAAACTAATAATAAAAATGTGTAACTAAAAGACCAATTATAAAGAACAAATTTTCAGTTAGAAAAATAACTCAAAAGAAGTCAAGAAATGATCACTAAAAGATGAAAAACAGAAAACAAATAGCAAGATGACAGACTTTAAACCCAAACAAAACAGTAAGGTTGTAAAATTTAAGTGAGCTAATTACTTAAAAGTCAAAGATTACCATGCTAGTATAAAAATATGCAGCTTATATTACATAGCCAAACGTCACATATAAGGATATAAAAAGCATAAAAGTAAGTGAAGACAGGATATATACTAGGCAAACATTAAACAGGGAAAGTTGTTATATCAATAGCAGTCAAAGTAGACTTTAAGGCAAGACTAAATTGGCCTCTTTATGATGATAAAAGGGACATTTCAACAAAAATATAAAGCAATCTTAAATGCACATACAACAGATAACTTCAAAATACAGAAAACAAAACTAAGTGAAGAAGCAGACACAACATTATGGCTGCTTAATACTTAAGGTACCATGTTAGTTAGAAAAGGCATAGAAAATATCCCTAATGACAGGGAGGACTTGTAAGACATATGATTTGCTAATTTGGCTTAATTTGTCACTTCTATAACAGCACAAATAAGTGCATAATACATTGTTTTAAATGCACATTTGAACAGTTTACCAAGGTAAACCCTATTCTGCACCATAAGACAAATCTTAAAAGCTTGAAGTTATTAAAACCAGAGGCCATCTGTTTTCTGTCCACAAAATAATTACACATGAAGATAATACTGCATAGATAAGTAGAAATCACCAAATGTTAAATAATTTAGAGATATTCATAATGAAAAAATAAGGTTAAAAAACTCATTAAATCAGCACTTTACAAAAGAGGATATCCAAATGATTAAGGTACACATTAGTTATCAGAGAAATGCAAATTAAAATCACAGCTAGATAAAATTACATGCCACAAGAATAGCTAAAACTCAAAGACAGCTACTTAATGGAAACAAAGAAGGGTTAATTACAGGTTCAATATTTATGTTACAGATGGAGAAAGTTCACATAGGTGTGTTCTTAACAGTGCAGAACAAAATGCTCTACAGCTAAGAGTACCACCTAAAATTCAGGCCATGGAATAGTGTCTGAGTCCAACCCATTGTCTGTCAGCAACTTGTTATCACAGTGGATAGATGTAGATGCAGAAATAAGTATGTACTTACATATGGTATATACAAAGTAGTATATACAAAGTGTAACACCAAAAGAGTTTTAATAATCTTGCTATTTTGAATAATCCTGGACACCTCCACACACATCTGCATATATTTATAAGATTATTCCTTAGAAACAGAATGAATTGGTTTAAAATAATGATCATTTTCCATTTTTACCTATATTTCCCATTGTTTTTCAGAGAGAAGGTCAGTATCCCATTCCTGAATGACCTCTTTTCCCCTGTCCATGGCTCCTCCAACCTGGTTTTCACACTGCTGTCAGAGATTGCTTAATACTTTGGTCTGACCATTTCATTTATTTACTTCCTTCTCCAGTTTATATAAACTTTAAGATTAAGAATAATCTCTACTTCTCGGGAACCAGCAGTTAGCGTAATGGCTATGTCGCTGGATTCCCATGAAGTCGACTGCGGTTCGCGTCCCGGACCTCGTGGCTTAAAACTCACGTCGGGCACGTGTGCGTGTGTGCCCAAGATCCCGAGAGGAGAATGGAAGAGAAGGGATTGCGGCGTGACCATCCCCTCTGGGGGGTGATTTCTCGCTTTCTGTCTCTGTGTCTCTCTCTGTCTGGCGAGCGCACGTGCCCTATAGCGAAAACCTCTCCCAAAAAAAAGAGAATAATCTCTACTTCTCATCAAAGCAAGGGAGGGCTCTTCACAGACTCCTACCTCCTTTTCCTTCTCATCTCTTGCCAACTTGTGTTTGTGCATGCTTTTTTGTATTTTAAGAATTATTTTGTTTAACTTTATATATTTATTTATTTTTAATTTGACCAGAGAAGGACAGAGAGAGAGAGAGAGAATGGAAGCTTCCAGGTCCAGGACTTGAACTGGAGTCCACCATGTGGGAATCCAGCGCCCTTAACCACCATGCCATCTGCCAGCCCTGTACCTGCTTCTTTTTCTGTCTACTATGTCTTGTTCCAGTTTTTCATCATTTCCTTTTTAAATAATTCGGTCCATTCTAATCCTTCATTAATTACCTTTGCATTTTGAGCAAGCAGCACAATTCTTGGAACACAGAAAAGCAGTTCATAATATTTTCAAATGATTGAATGAATGAGTGAATGAGTCAAGATGAAATGTTCCACCACGAATTATTATAATTTGCTGCACATGCCTTCCATTGCACCAGTGACACTTCATTTCAGTCAATTTGTTTCCTATACTATTTTTATGGTGGTGAGGACTGTACCTAGCACGACTTCAAGTGTTAGTTGAAAAAATAAATAGTTGAATTAAGCACATTTCTTGGTCATTTGCAGATGAAAAATCCTCAGACTTATGAATGTAATGTGTCTATTCCAGTGAAATATAGCAAATCTAAGTAGCAGAGCCAGACCTAGACTATATATATACTAATTCTTATTTCAGAAATCTTTGTAGTATGTTATACTTTTAAATAATGTTTGTCGATTTCTCTTTCCACAGTGTTGTATTTCTGAAGAGAATTTGGAATAAAATTTGGAAGACCTTCCGCCCTCCAATTTTAGCTGCGTTCTTTAATAAACATGGGATCCAGAACCTATACTCTTCTTGTTCAACTTCAGTTTCTTCATCTATAATGTCATCTCTGCTTCTCCTCCTTCACTGCTTCATGATGAAGTGGCTAAGGGTTATATACATAAGTTATTACAGTTATTTAAAATAGTCAGGTGTACTAATTCCTTCTGCAAAGAGGTTTCTGATCACACAAAATATCTAGCCTCTGTGGACGCAAGAAAGAATCAACACTGTGACTGCAACATTACTGCATTTGTTTCTATAGGAGTTTCCATAAGCACAAAGAACATGTGACGAACAAAGAGAACAGAGAGTGCATAGATTTGGGGCTGAATCATAAACACATATGGGAACACATATGTGTATGTCTGTGTGTGCACATATATGTGTGTGTGTGGATAAATGCATACACACTATTAGGTTTTTGAGAAAATAATGACATATTTTTCTATGTTTTTCTATATAAAAATGCATCATGACTTTCCAGACAACCCAGTAGTTTGCTATAGGGTATGTACAATTGCTAGAGAGAGACAGAAAGAGAGAGAGAGAAGGGGAGTGGCTAGGGGAGGAAATCCCTTTACTGTCATTTCCCTCTTGGGATTTTTGGGCACACATACATACATTTCTGGTGTGTTTTTCAAGCCACCAGATTTGAGCTACTGCTCAGCTGTCCATATGAGATCTAACCACCCTAACCTCTACACCACCTGCTGTCTCAAGTTGAATCATATTTTAACTGTGCTCTGAACAGAAAGCCATAGAAATACGGTCATTTCTGAATTTCTCTGTGGCTGAGATATGTGAGTTTATTATAGAGTTTGGGGAGGCTTATCACACATTACCCAACACCAGAGAAAAATTATACTCATAGTACCTACAAAAGCAAGTATTCTTCAGGCCCACTCATGGTCTGTTGGCTAAAGCAACTGAATCCCACATGGTTAAGCACACAGTTCAAGTCCCAGACCTGGTGACTTGAAAAACATGTCAGGCACATATGCCTGCATGCCCAAAGTCCTAAAAGGAAGGAAATAAGTAGGACAAGGGATTGTAGTGGGACTGTGCCGCAAGAGGGGACACATTTTGCTTTACTTCTCTCTCTTTATGTCTATGCTTCTCTCCAGTGAGCACATGCACCCTCTGGTAAATTAAAAACAACAACAACCAAAGTGAATATTTGAAAGTTGTTGAATCTAATCAGATGTTGATATAGCACATGGTTAATAATTGCATAATTTGTAAACAGTTATCACCATTATAAGTGAAGACACATTACAAGGATATTTGGGAAATTTAAAAAAATGTTTTAATATAAACTTGAAATGTAAGTCAAGTTAATGAAATAGAAGTTTGTACTATACCAGGTTTTTATTCTATTCCCTATTATCTATTAATACCTACTGTTTCCAATAGGGAACTTAACTAGACACATAGCTTTATATACCTCTTTGATAATGATGACAGAGGCTTTCGAAAATATTGTCGTCTTTTACCTCTAAGCCTCTTTTAATTAATGCCCAACTACCTCTCAGTAGTTCTGCCTGGATGGCATTTATACATTTTATAGCTGAAACAATGGAGTTAATCTGCACTCTTACTGAAATCTCTCTCTCTCATTCTACCCCTTCTCAGAAAATGGCATGAGAGTCCATACAATAGCTGGAGAAAAAATACTTCAGATGCCATTCCACTTAGTTCTTTCATTCCCTGCATTCATTTCATCAACCTAGTCTGTCAATACTTTCTTGAAAGTAGACCATAAATCTTCTCAGTCCTCTTCACCTCAAGTGCCATAATCATATTCCAAGCCATCATCATATCTCACCTGGCCCTCTACATAACTGCATCAATTATCCTGCTCCCCATATTATCCACTTTCCACAAAGCTGTCAGATAAATTTTTTCTTAAGTAATATTTTAAATTTCTTAAATGACTTTTTAATGTATTTAAAATAAAGCCAAACTTCCTTCCATGACCCACAAGACTAGTTGAACAGACTCTAGGTCCCAGTCTCCATCTGTACTCGGGGGAAATCTGACCTGTCTCTGTCCGTCCTATGGTCACAACTCTAATGTCAACGGGAGAAGTCTCCCCCACATTACCTCATCTCCAGTAGCATCTCTCTCTCATAAACGCACCTTTGCCTTTGTTATTTCTGTTGTAGCATGATATATATCACAATGGGTAGTGATCTTATACACTTATTTGTTGTTTGTGGTTGGCTTTTCTGGGCCCTCATCCTGCATGATGAAAGTGTTTTTTGTTTGTTTGTTTGTTTATTGAGAGGATTTTGCTACAGGGCATGTGTGCTTGCCAGAGAGACAGAGAAACAGAAAGCGAGAAATCACCTCCCCAGGGGGGATAGCCACATTGCAATCCCTTCTCCATTCTCCTCTCTGGCTCTTGGGCACACATGCACATGCACCCAGAGTGAGTTTAAGCCATGGGGTCCGGGGTTCAAATTGCAGTCAATGACATGGGACTCCAGTAACATAGCCATTACGCTAACTGCTGGTCCTGAAAGTGGAATTCTTATACTTGGTGCACAGAAGACATTCAATAATAGTTGTCCAATTTACAACAATACTTGTAAAGATTTGAACAAACATAGGCAACTGCAGAAAAAGAACTAAAATATGTGGGAAAGCTAAAGGAAGACAATTATTTTAACAAGATCAGTTTGTACAGAATTCTCTTGACTATGATTTCCTATCAAAGAATGTTTCTTTTAATAAGGGAGTTTTTATCTCCTGATTTCAGGAGGAAAAGAGGAGGTAGAATGTCCTTCTTACATCTCCTATTTTTTTTTTTTTTGAGAGATTTTCACTATAGGGCGCGTGCGCTCGCCAGACAGAGAGAGACATTAGAGACAGAAAGCGAGAAATCACCCCCCAGAGGGGATGGTCACGCCGCAATCCCTTCTCCTCCATTCTCCTTTCAGGATCTTGGGCATGCACGCACACGCACCCGGCGTGAGTTTTAAGCCACCGGGTCCGGGACACAAACCGCGGTCGACTACGTGGGAGTCCAGCGACATAGCCATTATGCTAACTGCTGGTTCCCCATCTCCTATTTTTCAAGTGCCTTTCACTCGATCCTTATGACAAAGTGGCATATTCTGGGGTGACATATTCTGCCACTCTTGAGTGGTGCTCTACCTGGCTAGATCTTGGGATCAGGAGAGTGAAGTCTGCACAGAAGATCTTCAGTTGCCCTAGTCTCTGGAAGTGGCTGCTCAAAGCTCAAATGTAGATGGCTTGTGATTAGCCTGTCCTGGATAGATCCTGGGGTCAGGAAGGTGAAGTCTGGGCAGAAAATCTTCAGTTGTCCTAATCCCTGACCTAATCTGCTTTAATTTTAAAAAATAGGGACAAAAAGGGGAGAAAAGATTAAGAAAGTATACATAAAATATAAGAATAGCTTTAAAAATAATGGATCTTTTAATATTTTGCCTGATAATTTTTATAATTAAAGAGGGAAAAAGACAGAAACAGTGAGAAGAAAAGTGAGAACAGGGGTGGCCTCACTGCGATCCTTTATTCTGTATTTTCCTTTAACTTTTTTTTCCCCCCTTGGTTTTTGCCTTAGGCATTCTCCAGAGAGAGCGAGAAGGGAAGTGAGACATCTTTCCCCAGGGTGATTGACCACATTCCAAGGCCCCTCCTCCATTCTCCTTTCAGAATTCTGAGCATAAATGTACATGTACCTGGCATGAAATTCATGTGGGAGTCCAGTACCTTAACTACCATGCCACTTGCTGGCTCCCATATATTTTGCCTTTATAATACTAAAATAATAAATATTTTAAAGGATAAATATAATCAAGATAAAAATGAAAAAGCAAATGAGTGTTACTTTAGCATATAGAAAAAAGTATCTTTATTCAAATATTTAATTGCAAATATTTATAGCATATTATGGAGTCATATGCTTTATGTATGATCATATCCTTATATTTTGTTATTTACATTCTCATTAGTGTGTATACACTCATAGAGTGCCATGTAGTTTTTCAATACATCAATACAATACATAATCATTAATTCAGGGAAATTAACATATCCACACTCTGAAACATTTAAGATTAAATTTCTGCAGAGATACATTAAAACTGTTTGCTTTTTCCCCCTTTTAAAACTCTTAGCATTCAGGGGTCAGCATGCGGTGTGATGGTTTGGCACTGAAATTCCCACATGGCCGACCATGATTCTAGTCTTGGACCTGGTAGCTTGCTTTCTTACTCTTCCTCTCTCTCTCTCTTTCTCTGGCAAAACTCATGTGAAAATAATATAAAATAAAATAAAATAAAATAATTATTTAGGAAAAAAATCTTAGCATCTGTTTGTTTGTTTGTTTGTTTGGAGTGGTTTTTGCTATAGGGTGTGTGTGCTCTCCAGAAAGACAGACAGAGACAGAGAGACAGAAAGCGAGAAATCACCTCCGGGGGTGGGAGTGGTGGCCATGCCACAATCCTTTTTCCTCCATTCTCCTCTCGGGATCTTGGGCATGCACACACATGCTCCCAGCATGAGTTTAAGTCACCAGGTCTGGGACTCAAACCGTGGTCAACTACATGGGAGTGCAGCGACATAGCCATTACACCAACTGCTCGTCCCTTAGCATCTGTTTTTAAATTAAGCCATCAATGACTTACATGTAACTTCAGCTAATGACCAGCACGTGTGTACATTTCATCAGCTGTAAATATCTAGTTGAGGTAACTAAACTTTCACTGGCAGTGTCAATGAGTTCCTGAAATCTTGATGACTTTTGATTGATCAAGTAAGAATAAACAAAAAATAGATATACCCAAGTTATAAGGAAATCTTCTGGAGCAAATGTTTCCTACAAATAAGCACAATTACAGAGTGGGTGTTTATTCCTATCTCAATAACTGCAAATCTTAATAGTCTAACCAAAAGATTTCACTACGAAGCAATTTGTAATTTACATAGTGTATGCTAATTTATTGAAGTAAAACACTTTTAAGTCTTTTGACAATACCATTTTTCTTTGAAAACTGACAATGAATCCTTTCCTGACCATTTACTACTCCAATTCTATGCTTATACAAAAAGATTCATTTTTTAATTTTTTTATTTAGATTTTTGCTATAGGGAGCATGTGCTTGCCAGTAACAGACAGATTTTCAAACCGCTGGGTCCAGGACTCAAATGGTGGAGTTAGTCATGTGAAATCCAGCACCTTAACCTCTAAACCATCTGCTGGCCTTGAATGATACCTTTTTAATCAAAATATAATAGTTATACATAACTGTAGGGTACAATGTAGTTTTTCAATACATGAATACAATGTAAAATCACTAAATCAGGATAATTAATATATACACGGTGTCACACACGACATAGCCATTATGCTAACTGCTGGTTCCCCATCTCCTATTTTTCAAGTGCCTTTCACTCGATCCTTATGACAAAGTGGCATATTCTGGGGTGACATATTCTGCCACTCTTGAGTGGTGCTCTACCTGGCTAGATCTTGGGATCAGGAGAGTGAAGTCTGCACAGAAGATCTTCAGTTGCCCTAGTCTCTGGAAGTGGCTGCTCAAAGCTCAAATGTAGATGGCTTGTGATTAGCCTGTCCTGGATAGATCCTGGGGTCAGGAAGGTGAAGTCTGGGCAGAAAATCTTCAGTTGTCCTAATCCCTGACCTAATCTGCTTTAATTTTAAAAAATAGGGACAAAAAGGGGAGAAAAGATTAAGAAAGTATACATAAAATATAAGAATAGCTTTAAAAATAATGGATCTTTTAATATTTTGCCTGATAATTTTTATAATTAAAGAGGGAAAAAGACAGAAACAGTGAGAAGAAAAGTGAGAACAGGGGTGGCCTCACTGCGATCCTTTATTCTGTATTTTCCTTTAACTTTTTTTTCCCCCCTTGGTTTTTGCCTTAGGCATTCTCCAGAGAGAGCGAGAAGGGAAGTGAGACATCTTTCCCCAGGGTGATTGACCACATTCCAAGGCCCCTCCTCCATTCTCCTTTCAGAATTCTGAGCATAAATGTACATGTACCTGGCATGAAATTCATGTGGG
This sequence comes from Tupaia belangeri chinensis, assembly GCF_000334495.1. NCBI lineage: Eukaryota > Metazoa > Chordata > Mammalia > Scandentia > Tupaiidae > Tupaia > Tupaia belangeri. Next base: position 4,105,718 of record NW_006159463.1, on the reverse strand, counting down.
AGTCCAGTACCTTAACTACCATGCCACTTGCTGGCTCCCATATATTTTGCCTTTATAATACTAAAATAATAAATATTTTAAAGGATAAATATAATCAAGATAAAAATGAAAAAGCAAATGAGTGTTACTTTAGCATATAGAAAAAAGTATCTTTATTCAAATATTTAATTGCAAATATTTATAGCATATTATGGAGTCATATGCTTTATGTATGATCATATCCTTATATTTTGTTATTTACATTCTCATTAGTGTGTATACACTCATAGAGTGCCATGTAGTTTTTCAATACATCAATACAATACATAATCATTAATTCAGGGAAATTAACATATCCACACTCTGAAACATTTAAGATTAAATTTCTGCAGAGATACATTAAAACTGTTTGCTTTTTCCCCCTTTTAAAACTCTTAGCATTCAGGGGTCAGCATGCGGTGTGATGGTTTGGCACTGAAATTCCCACATGGCCGACCATGATTCTAGTCTTGGACCTGGTAGCTTGCTTTCTTACTCTTCCTCTCTCTCTCTCTTTCTCTGGCAAAACTCATGTGAAAATAATATAAAATAAAATAAAATAAAATAATTATTTAGGAAAAAAATCTTAGCATCTGTTTGTTTGTTTGTTTGTTTGGAGTGGTTTTTGCTATAGGGTGTGTGTGCTCTCCAGAAAGACAGACAGAGACAGAGAGACAGAAAGCGAGAAATCACCTCCGGGGGTGGGAGTGGTGGCCATGCCACAATCCTTTTTCCTCCATTCTCCTCTCGGGATCTTGGGCATGCACACACATGCTCCCAGCATGAGTTTAAGTCACCAGGTCTGGGACTCAAACCGTGGTCAACTACATGGGAGTGCAGCGACATAGCCATTACACCAACTGCTCGTCCCTTAGCATCTGTTTTTAAATTAAGCCATCAATGACTTACATGTAACTTCAGCTAATGACCAGCACGTGTGTACATTTCATCAGCTGTAAATATCTAGTTGAGGTAACTAAACTTTCACTGGCAGTGTCAATGAGTTCCTGAAATCTTGATGACTTTTGATTGATCAAGTAAGAATAAACAAAAAATAGATATACTCAAGTTATAAGGAAATCTTCTGGAGCAAATGTTTCCTACAAATAAGCACAATTACAGAGTGGGTGTTTATTCCTATCTCAATAACTGCAAATCTTAATAGTCTAACCAAAAGATTTCACTACGAAGCAATTTGTAATTTACATAGTGTATGCTAATTTATTGAAGTAAAACACTTTTAAGTCTTTTGACAATACCATTTTTCTTTGAAAACTGACAATGAATCCTTTCCTGACCATTTACTACTCCAATTCTATGCTTATACAAAAAGATTCATTTTTTAATTTTTTTATTTAGATTTTTGCTATAGGGAGCATGTGCTTGCCAGTAACAGACAGATTTTCAAACCGCTGGGTCCAGGACTCAAATGGTGGAGTTAGTCATGTGAAATCCAGCACCTTAACCTCTAAACCATCTGCTGGCCTTGAATGATACCTTTTTAATCAAAATATAATAGTTATACATAACTGTAGGGTACAATGTAGTTTTTCAATACATGAATACAATGTAAAATCACTAAATCAGGATAATTAATATATACACGGTGTCACACATTTGTCATTACTTTTGCTTATGAGCATTTGACATTTTCTTTTCTAGCTACTGTGTATATTGAATTGCCCCTGGTACTCTCTATGCCCACCTCAGTATAGTTACTTTACTTGGTTATAGTATTCTAAAACTCCTCCCACTTACTTACCAGCTCTCTTTTATCTTTATCCAAGCTATCTTTAATCCCACTTTCCCCATTTCTTCTCAGCTTCTAGTATTTAACTTTTCACTCTCCGTTTTTATGTGATCAGATTCATTAACTTCAACTAATGAATGAGAATATGTGGCATTGGTCTTTCTGTGTCTGGCTTATTTTACTTAGCTATTATTTCCTCCAGGATCATCATGTTACTGAACAAGACAGGATTTCATTCTTTTTTAATGTCTAAATTGTAATCCCTTGTGCACATATTCATTTTCTGTGCCTAGTCATCATTTGTTGGGCACTTAGGTTGATTCTATATGTTAGCTATGGTGAATAGTGAGTGCTCCCATAAACGTGAGTACAGATCTCTTTGAGATATTGATTTCCTTTCCTATGGGTATATGCCCAGAGGGATTACTGGATCATTAAGTAGTTCTACTTTTAGTCTTTTGAGAAACCTCCATACTATCTTCTGGGAGTACCCACATTGATTTCCTAGGTCTCAGGGGCATCTTCCCCACTGAAGCATTCCACCTGTTCACTGATGTGCAGCACACTGAGGACTCAGGAACCTGGGTCACTGCTGGATTGCCAAGCTCAGCTGCTGGTTCGATTCTGCGGATTTTTGTGGGCAAGTTGGGGCAACAGCAGGACCTCAGGGATGTAAAGGTACATGAAGAGTCTAATAATCCCCAGGGCATGATGCACTTCAGCTGTGCCCCAAAATAGCACTGTGCCCCAAAATAGCACTGTGCCACTGATACTTGGGTCCAAGGAGGGAGGGATCCAGGATATTTCCTCAGTTAGTGCACCTGAAAGTTCTTGGACAATTCCCTATATTGGGGTCAAGATATTAGATTACTTTGTGCCATTTATGCAGCCAAACTGAGGTGGGCATAGGCAGTACCAGGGATGATTCTCATAGCTCCTCCTAGACTCTGGGTCACTCCTGACTTGGTACTTTGTCTTCTCTATTTCTCCATCTCCTGTCTCTAGGACTCAGAGATTTCTCCTTAATTCTTTGTTGTAATGGAGTTTTCCCCTTGTCATTCTTCTATTTGGTATGTAGCTATAATATTTATCAGAATTATTTTTTAATCTTTGATTATTCTCTGTGAGTAGGAGTTGAGTTAGATGTCTCTAGTTAGCCATTTTGAAAATCTCCTCTCCCATTACAGGTTTTTGATTATATAATAGATGTTTATTATTACTCTTTTTTTCTCTCTCTGCTTTGGCTGCACTGACTCTAAAGGAAAATGTTAAAGTAGGTTGTTCCTTATTAGTAACTCAGTAAATTTTTCAACCCCCTGATGTCAGGCTGCTGAACAACCCAAAAATGAACTTTCTGGTAACATATTGCTGAGCTTAAGAAAACCACTGGCTTTCACATGTCTGTGTGAAAAATGAACCTTTCAATTGTCTAATTATTTCTGTTTAGCAGTTCAGGGAGTTAGGAAGAAAATCACCATTTTCCAGTAAGTACATCCAATTCTACCATGTGCCAATAAGTAGCAAAAATAGCATTTCTCCCATATGGAAACCTACTTTACAAATTAAATTAATTTATGGTTTAAATAAAATATTCTAAAAGTTATAACTTTATGAGCTTATTCAGTTTAAATTTGTATTTCAGAGAAAATTCCATGATAATTAGGAAGAACAGATCAATTTATCAAAAAGGGTGAAAATTCCACACAAAACAATAGCTCAAGCATGGAAGTACTGGAGGGGACTCCATAATGACACAGTGATTATTGTGACATGCTCAGCTGTTTAATATCATGCCTGACTGCCCCTTTCTGGTTGATGATTTTCCTTTGTAGGATATGACAGGCCTAAATGAATTTTAACCCTTGTGAATTAAAATCCTCTCATTCATTTACTTTGGTTAAAATCATGATGTTCTCAGCAAATGTGTCTTTTACTTCTTGTGATGCATCTGAAGATATGTACAACTATTTGTGAAGAGTTAAAATCCTTGTGACTAACTATAAAGGACAGATGGACTGGTTAAATAAGAATGTAAGGAGAAATAGGAATGTTATACATAGTTAATCATTCACTTATTGATTTCATGGTAAAACAGATAAATGTGCAATCTAAGGTTAAAACACTTTTCCAAATGAGCACTCCTTTATACCTGGCTTCACAAATAAAATGCCTGCCAGAGTTAAACAAGTTACATGTGAGCGAACAGCTAAAAATTACTGAGCACTTATGTGCCAGGCATCCCAGGTACTTTTCAAAGTATTAACTTGTCTAATCCTCACCATCATGTCTTTTATGAATAAAGTACCATTTGATCCATATTCCATTTAATTGTATTAATTTCAGCTTTGGAACTCAGAACAGCGGAATGAGCTCAGAATACCCTATTAGATCATGGTATATCTTCAATATCATTATTCTCTGTTTTATTTATTCATTCCTACTCTTTTTGTTTATTTATTTACATTTATTGTTTTTTAATGTATTTTTATAATCACTCACTGTATATCATTACAGCATACAAAAGTAATTTTTCCATCCAGAATATACTGTATTTTGGCCAAATATATTACCACACATATTATCTTCAACATATAATTTTCCATTTTGTGTTTCTTAAATGTTTTGCTTCTTTCTTTTTTTTCCCCTTGATTCCCACCCTCTTACTCCCTGCCATTTCCAACAGTTGCTCTCCATGTCTTTATTCTGTCTAATATTTCAGGTTTTGCTATTGAGTTCAGACATTTGTTATATATTAAGTGGGAACATACACTGCCTTTTGTTCATAGTCTGGCTTGCTTTACTTAGCCATACATCTTCCATATTCATCCACTTTCTATCAAATTCTAGGGTCTCATTTTTCTAGGGCTGAGTAGTATTCCACAGTGTATATGTGCCACACTTTTTCGATTCATTTGTCTGTTCATGGACATTTGGGTTGGTTCCATCTATTACCAATTGTGAAAAACATGTAATAAACACAGAGGTGCCAGTGTTTTTTCCAACTAAGTGCATTCCTATCCTTTGGGTAGATATCCAGGAGTGGAACTTCTGGATCATACGGTAGTTTTATGTAGGCCTTCACATTGTTCTCCACAGTGGCTGTACTTATTTAAATTCCCACCAACAGTGTAGGAGAGTTTTTGTTTTTTTTTTTCCATAGCCTAATTAGCACTTACCATTCTTTTTTTAATCTTAGCCATTTCTACTTCTGCACTTCCACTACCATTATATTCTGCTTCCCCTACTTGGAGTTAATGATTCTAAAGAGTTTAAATCAGAATCTTTTGTTTGCCCCTGTTTATGTAAAATAGTTACTTTTGTACTCATATTTTGCATTCATGTGAATGGTGCTAGGCTCTAGATTTAATTGCTTCTAAATTTTCTCATCACAGTTAGGTTTTTAAGTTCTGCTCATGTTACTATGTGTACATTTGATTTATTGTGTCTAAATGCTTCAAAATACTCTATGATGTGTCTCTGCTATGTCTACCTATCCACCAGGTTGCCTCCTACTTCTGTGTCCTAAAACAAATGTTGCTCTGGTTCCCTTGGTTACAAATATTATAGTAAATGTCCTTCTATATGCCCCCTGTATCTATGTGATAATTTCCTTGGGCTATATATACACACATAAGACATCAAGGTGTGCCATGCAGATAATCAGGTTAGATTTTGCTGCCTTGCTTTTTATTGGATTGCCAGGAAAGTCATGACATATTTTTTTCTATTTTCTGAAAATATGTCATGACTTCTGACAACCCAAAGACGGACTATGTGGGTATTATGTTGCCATGAGCACATACAGTTCTTAAAATCTTCACATAGCTCCATTTTTATACCTTGTCCATCAGTATAATTTTGGACCTCATATAATACCTTTACCTAATAAATACAAAATTACGTTATTCCTATTTGAAGATGAAAAGCCAGAGGTATAGAAATACTAACTAGCCACCCAGGGTCCCATGGTAACAGGCAGAGACAGGATTCAAAACCAGGTGGACTGGCCCTAACGTCCACACTTAATCACTATTCTTCCATATAGTACAAGACAAAAATCATAAAGCACTGGGAATTTTGACAAACTAGAGAACATACATACTGCTTTGAGGCATGTAAATATCATAATCAAAACCCAAAAACAATAACTAAGTAATATGGGAAATGAAAACATCAGTGGACTGAATAAAGGATATATTATGATTTCCACTCTATATAATCATTTTAAAAATTCCTTTTCTAGGTTTTTGCCATAGGGGGAAAATGCTCACTGGAGAGAGAGAGAGGAACAGTGAGAGGGAAAGTGAGAAATCACGCCTGCTCCAGGGGAGATGGCCATGCTACAATTCCTTCTCCATTCTCCACTAGGGATTTTAGGCACATGTGCACACACATTCAGCATGACCCTCAAGCTATTGAGTTCAGGACTCAAACTACAGTCATTCATGTGAGAGTTCAACACCCCAACCACCCTGCAACATGCTGACCCCTCTATATAATAATTTTATTACTGGGACCAGCAGTTGGTGTAATGGCTATGTCACTGGACTCCCATGTAGTTGACCACAGTTCTAGTCTCAGACCCAGTAGCTTAAAATTCATGCTGGGTGCATGTGGGTGTATGCCTGTGATCCTGAGAGGATAATGGAGGAGAAGGGATTGTGGCATGGCCAATCCTCCTGGGCGGTTGATTTCTCACTTTCTGTTTCTCAATCTTTCTGGTGAGTGCACATGCCCTATAGCAAAAACCTCTCCAAAGAAAATAATTTAATTACTAACAGATTCATTTCTGATCTTGCTTTTAGTAGCCACAACCAATGGTTAATAGTTCCCATTGTGTTATAAATTTACACCTTATTTTTTCACAATGATAATGTCAATTATGCATAGGCTATAGCTACAGATATGGAGAGTAGATTTCATTTTCCATGGTTGAATCATTACAAAAATGTTTACATCTATGCTTGAGATTATGGGTGAGAATAGATAGGTAGGTTAAACTGCTATGAAGACCCCACAGTGATCCTTCTCAAAACTTTTAGCAACTCTATCTACTAAATAGATGTCAAACATACATGAAAATATTCTAATTTATATTGGCCAATCTACTCTATAACTCACACAGCCCATATTAAATAGAAATAAGATCACTTATTTTGTTGAGACTGTCTTTGAGTCTTGAAAATCTCTACGGATTTAAATAAAAACTAAAGTAGAGATTAGATATTTAGAAAAATTTTGGAGTTTCCACAATGCTATTATTTATACATAGAACAATATGTTAATTTAAATTTGAAAAGAAGCTCATGGGGCCAGTAGGTGGTGTGGTGGTTAAGGCTCTGGACTCCCACATGGTCAACAGCAGTTTGAATCCTGGACATGGCAGCTTGAAAATCACACCAGGCACATGTATGCCCATGCCTAAAATGTTGAGTCGAGAATGAAGAAGGGTTTGAAACATGGTTATCCCCCCTAGTAGGGTGATTTCTCACTTTCCCTCTGTCTCTCTCCAGTGAGTACATGTTCCCTATGGCAAAAATCTAAAACAAAAACAAAAGCAAACAAACAAACCTCAGCATGCTGACATTTCCTAATATTGCTGTATCATACAGGAATTCTTTAGTATACATCAATCCATTTTCAATCCAAAACATTACATAGAAAATGCTCTATCAGAGTTGCTAGTGATCTTTTAAATAAATTTGATCTTTTTTTTTGTCCTTTTTTTTATGATAGTAAGTGTAAGCACATTTATGAGAAAGAGCAAGAGAGAGGAAAAAGGTAGAGAAAGGTAGGGAAATGTAGAGAGAGGCATAGATGTGGCATTCTGGACAGTGCTTTGACATACTGCAAAAACCTCTCCCAACCCTCCAGCTACTCAGGATCCTGGGGACCTGCTCACACTCCAAGCGTGTTTTCCAGGCCAACCCAGGATTTTAACTGGAATTGCTGTATGTCTTCCAGCACTGAGGGTGCTAGCATTACTGCTATGCCACAGAAACTGAGAAAAACACTGTTTCTTAAAATTAATCAAATTGGGGCTGGCAGGTGGTGTGCCGGTTAAGGGCACTGAACTCCCACATGGCCGACTGTGGTTGAGTCCCAGACCTGATGGCTTGCTTTCCCACTTTCCCTCTGTCTCTTTCACTTTGTCCCTCTCTAGTCAAAATGAAATAAATAAATAAATTTAAATAAAATAATTATTAAAAAATAAATATTAAATATGTTGTATTCATAATTACATAAATAGTCTTGATTTGGTATACAATTAATTGATCTTTTAGAATAAAACTACATTATTTTTCTACCATTAAAACTAATTCTCATGCTTTCCTGTCTTCTACCTTGGAGACACACCTCTAATTTTATCCCTTAATTCAACTGTAGTCAACCATCTGGCTTATGTATAAAAAATAATCTTAAAGTTTATAAATACATGGTTAGTTGGCAGAAAATTAGCACGTGAATTAATCCTCTGCTTGTCTGTCCTGAATGCTTTAAAATATCACTACAGTTCCGTTTAGGTAGCCAATAGCTTCTTCTGATGTATCTTGCAGACATGCTGAATTTAAGTAAACTGAGCTGAAGAGATTAAAACCATCAATACACTTTAATAGTTAATACTAGTTGTTTGCATTTTCTATCCAGCATTTATGATCAAGAGATTGAACAAACAGATCTTTGTGCTCTCTCCCTCTACATGCATAATACATAAGTACACATACATACACATCTACATGTACACATATTGTACATTTATCAATATTAGTATTTTTTGAAATCTACCTACTTATAATATAGAATTAAGAAAATGATATAGATCAGTACAAGGCTGTAAAAAAAAAAAGATCTAGTTTGTTTGTTTTTTATTTATTTATTTATTTTTGGAAAGTTTTGTTGGTTTTTTTTGTTTGTTTGTTTTTGTTTTGTTACAGAGTGCATGCACTCACCAGAAAGACAGAGAGAGACAGAGAGACAGAAAGTGAAAAATCACCCCCCCCCAGGGGGGATGGCCAAGCCGCAATCCCTTCTCCTCCATTCTCTTCTTGGGATCTTGGGCACATACACATGCTCAGCGTGAGTTTAAGTCACCAGGTTCGGGACTCAAATCGCAGTCGACTACGTAGGAGTCCAGCAACATAGCCATTACGCCAACTGCTGGTTCCTCTAGTTCATTTATAATTCCTAAATTGTTTTTTCTTTCAGTTTTTGTTATAGGGCATTTGTGCTTGCCAGGGAGAGAGAGGGAGAGAGAGATACAGACAGGCAGACAGACAGAATGGTAAATCAGCCCATAGGAGGATAATCAGGACTCCCTTCTCCATTCTCCTCTCAGGATTTTGGGACTGCCATATACACATACATGATGTGTTTTTCAAGCCTTCAAGTCACCGAATCTGGGACTAAAACCATGATGTTAACCACATGGGATCCATCTGTTTTAAACTCCATGCCACCTGCTGGTCCTATAATCCCTAAATTTTTATATGTTTAATGAAATTTGTTAATTCTTTCTTAAGTAAATGTTTAATATGTTATAGTATGGGCCAATTATGCTAGATGAGCAAATAAATAAATAATTCTCATGAGTTTTTAAACTACTTGCAGGGACATATATAAAAGCAATACAATAAGCATTAAGAGAGTGCTTGAATAGCTCTGTCAGCTGGAGGAACAGGAACTGCTGTAGAAGCAGTAGTAGCATTTGGCTGCAGTGGGCTCCAGAGCCATACCCTCTGGACACAGACTCCCTTAATGCTCTTTACTGAGATGTAACCTGAGTCAAGTTTTGAATCTTCTGTGTGCCTTAGTGTCCTTTACTCTCTCTCTCTTTTTTTTTTCTTTGAGAGAGAGATTTTGCACTAGAGAGACAGAGGGAAACAGAGAAACAGAAAGTGATTGCCCCCCAAAAATCACCCTCTCAGGGGAGGATGGCTTTGCTGCAATCCCTTCTCCTCACCTTCTCCTAGGATACTGGGCACACAAGCACATGGGCCCAGCATGAGTTTGAAGCCACTGGGTCCAGGACTCTAACCATAGTCGACTACGTGGGAGTCCAACAACAAAATCATTATGCCATCTATTGGCTCCTCTTTTTTTTTCTCTTTTTAAAGAGAGATTTTTGGTACAAGATGTGTGCAGTTGCCAGAGAGACTGAGAGATACAGAGAAAGAGAAGGTGAGAAATCACCCTTTAGGGAGATGGCCACACTACAATCCCTTCTCTTCCATTATCCTCTCATGATTTTGGGCACGGATGCACATGAACCTGGGTTTCAAGCTACCAGGTCTGGGACTTAAACCACAGTTAGCCACATGGGAGTCCAGCACCTTAACCATTATGCCACCTGCTGTCACCTTCATTTCTTATAATAGGGATAATAATGGTAATTATTAACTAAATTATTATATTAGGTCATTGTAAAAGTAATGATTTATTTTCTATGTTTTTCTTTGCAAAAAAATTTGTCATGACTTTAGCAGTGACCCAATAGTTTACTTAAAAGAGTGCTTAGGGGACCAGCAGTTAGTGTAATGGCTATGTCGCTGGAGTCCCACGTAGTCGACCACGATTCGCCTCCCGGACCTGGTGGCTTAAAACTCAGGCCAGGCGCGTGTGCGTGCGTACTCAAGATCCTGAGAGGAGAATGGAGGAGAAGGGATTGTGGCGTGGCCATCCCCCCTGGGGGGTGATTTCTCACTTTCTGTCTCTCTGGTCTCTCTGTCTCTCTCTGTCTGTCTGGCGAGCACACGCACCCTATAGCAAAAAACTCTAAAAAAAAAAGCAAAAAACTCTAAAAAAAAAAAAAAGAGTGTTTATAACAATTTTTAAAATATACTACCTGAATCAATATGAGAAAACATTGAGTATATAGAAGTAACCTGCAAACATCTCATTTTACTCTCATGAAACCCAATGAGTCTGGTATTCATATTTTAATTTTAAAGAAGAGGAAATAGTCTCAAAAATATTAGTGATTTGTCTGAGATCATACAAGGCATAATTTTTAGGATAGAAATCCAGTTCTGCCATCACTTATAATCTGAACCATGTACTTAAACAGTACAGAAGCCAGACCAAAAAAAAAAAAAATTCTCTATGGACTGGCCTCATGGCCTGGTATTTGAGGGAGCTAGACCCCATATGGTCAATGCATGGCAGTTTACGTTCTGGCCCAGGCAGTTTGAAAAACACCATGGGCATGTGTGTATGTGTGCTGCAAACTTCAGCCAGATGGAAAAATTGAGGAGAAGGGATTCCAGCATGACCACAAACACTGGGGGGGAAGGGATATCATCTTCCTTTCTCCCTCTGTCTTATAAGCACATGTACCTTCTGGCAAATAAGTTTTTTTAAAAAAGTTTCTTATGGAATTTGAGGAATACTTAGTGGAGGTAGGTTGGTTAATTTGGAAACCGAGACACAAATATGCATTAGCTGGTGGAAGAAAGCAGAGGATTTCATTAAAAGCTGAAAGAAGAAAATGGCAAGGACATTAATTCATGGAAAACCTGGGCAGTTTTAGTAATCAAGGTAAAGTTCTGTGCTAGTCATGTGAAAAGAAATAGGACTTAAATTATTTAAGTTCATGTCCTTATTTATTTCTTCCATAATAGAGAGAAGCTTCCCCAACAGTATCTTCACACTGGGACCTACCCCCAGCCTCAACCACCCAGGATGATGGTCATGTGCATGTGTATCCAATGTGCAACTCCTATGAAATTAATGGAGAACTCTGAACCTGGTGAGACTAAGTTTTGAATTTCTGCCTGTTTAGGCTGTCCCACCTAATGATTATAGGTTAAGAAATTACCTATTTGGGAGAGGCCAGCAAATGATGTAGTGGTTACGTCACTGGATTCCCACATGGCTGATGGTGGTTCAAGTCCTGGACCTGGTGGCTTGAAACTCTCGCTGGATGCATGTGTATGCATGCCCAAGATCCCAGGAGGAGAATGGAGAAGAAGGGATTGCAGAGTGGCCATTCTCCTGGGGGGGAAGGGGAGGTGTGATTTCTCACTTTCCCTCTCACTGTTTCTGTCTCTTTATCTCTCTCTGGCAAGCACATGTACGTACCCTAAGGAAAAATCTCTTCTAAAAAAATAAGAATGAAAGAAACATATATTTTCATTTGAAGCTAATGTAGTTCAGCATCTGGTTTAAACAAAAGCTCTTCTCCCATTTTAGACCATTTAATACAACTCAGAAGAGGCAAACCAAGGGACCAACAGGTGGCATAAGTCACTGGACTCCCATGTATTTGACCTTGGTTTGAATCCTAGACCCAGCGACTTGAAACTCACACTAGGGGTGTGTGTGTGTGTGTGTGTGTGTGTGTGTGTGTGTGTGTGTGCCCCAAATCCCAAGAGGAGAATGGAGGAGAAGAGATTGTAGCGTGGCCAATCCCCCCGGGGAGTGGTTTCTCTTTTGCGGTCTCTCTCTCTCTTTGGCAAGCACACCTGCCCTGTAAATACACACATTTATCACAGAACAATGCAGAATTTTTTTCTTCACACTGTAGAAAGACCATATACTTCTTGCTATGCAGTTATATTAAAATACCGTTAGGGTGACCTCTGGTTTGTTGCTTTTGTATCTGCAGCTAGCCTTAAGGCATATGGCTTTCCCATTTTCACAAACCTAATTTACTCACTTAAGTGATTATGCTAAATGTTCACTCCCTTTCTGTTATTCTTTGGCTGTCCACCATTACAAGGGGGTATTATTGATTTTACCCAGGTTAACTTCTCCTACCACACACTATGGCAAGCTAAACCCTTTCATGTATTTTCAGGTTGTTTGCCTTAGATGAAGGTACTTTTTGAATCATAGAACTTACCTGATATTGCTTTCTTTTTTACTTAACAAGTAATTGCTTGAGCTTTCCTATATGTAACTTTTTGAGGTAGATTTTGCATTTTACAAATCTGTTTTCCTTTTTTCATCTTTTATTATGGATTGTGTAGTTATTAATAAACTCTCTTCATAGTGACAGTCTTTGTAATAGTTATAGCTTTATTGAATCCACACACAGAATGGGAGCCCTTGGTAAGACTGGGACGTGGCAACAGATTTCTTTATTACTGCTATTATTGCTTGAATTCTGTACACTCATCTGGAGATAAGAATCTTTCCTTCTACCCTGGGTGGTTTATTATAGCTGAAAGTCTTAAGGACAGCCGGTTTACATCAAGCTAATGGGCAGTAACATACAAAGAAACTTTCAGAGATTAAAAAAAATGGTTATTTAAAATGTTATTTCTACATGTACTGTGAATTATATACAACTATCAATGAGAAAAGACAATAACAACTACCTGGTAATCATTTGTGCTCATATGGCGCTAAATACCATCTGGTGCACCTTCTTAATATTTCCTCCTCAAACATGTTAATAAGCTGAAACATTGACATACCATATGTTTCTTGTAAGTGGTAATAACTGTATAAAAAGGAAAAACCAAAACATAACTGACATGTATACTAACAAGACATATCGAAATTGCATTTGTGCTATTGCATGAATAATTTACTTCTATCTTGTAACATTAGTTATCCTGGTATTTAACAAGTTTACATTCCAATGCAACCCAGTTTCTTACGATGTAAATTTAAATACAATACTTATTACATCATGTCTGACAAAATCTAACTACTAGAGAAAAATGATGAAATTGGACAAATGCTTGTTATTAAAATTGCATGTATTTTGAACCCTAACACACATTTTATGAATTTATGGGGATTTTAAAATTTTTTAGAGTGTCCTGTCTTAGAGAAATAATTTAGTTGGTTGAGTTTAATATTATTTAAAAAAAAAATCAAAGTGGCAAAAATAGGAGCCAGCAGGCAGTGTAGTGGTTAAGGGCTGAACTCCCACATGACTGACTATGGATCGAGTCCCGGACCTTGTGGCTTGAAAATCATACTGGGCGTGTGTGCATGCATGCCCAAAATTCTGAGAGGAGAATGGAGAAGGTATGGCAGTGTGGTCAACTCCTGGTGGGTGATTTCTCACTTTTTCTTTTTCTCTGGTGAGTGCACTTACCCTATAGCAACATTAACAAAAAAATAAACAAACAAAAAACAGTGCTAGGAGCACAGTAACTGCTTGATAAATATTAATGAATAAATGAATATCTACCTTGCTATTCCATTAATCAACATCATTTACTTTTTCAAATTTTAATTTTCTTGTTGCATATTATTAGTCTGGAACTAGTAATATTAAGGATAAACATTATAAGTATCCTATATTGACTTGATCATGGTTTCATGAATTCAATAACTATTGAGTGTCTATTGTAGACCAAGCACTGTCAGTGCAAAGAATTGGGGCTGGTAGGGAGTCCCCTCCCAACAAGCAAAATATAACTGTAGAATTAAGATAAAAATAGTGACAGAAATTTATTATACAGTTTCAACTGAAGTGTCCAAAAAAACCAGCATGTCTTGTATGTCCCTTTGTCTCCATGATTTTTCTCAACTGCTGTCCTGTCACATAAGGCAGTGTGAACTGTATGAGCTCATCAATTAAGACTTAATGAAATGAAGATTAAAATGTCATGCTACTCTGATTGATGTCTCTTCTACAAAAAGATTATAAAATAAAATTCAAAATAGTTGAGTAGAAATAAATTATGAAGTTGAAAAACAGAAACCAAATTTAAGCTTAATTAATTAATAATAATATACTAGTTGGACATAAGTTGTTCAAAAAGAACGGTTGACCCGGAAAGTAAGAAATTACTCAAAAAGTCAGCAGGGGGAGTCAGCAGGACAGTAGAGACAAGTGAGATTCTAAATAATACAGAAGCATTCAAGAAATGTTGTTTTCCTTTTTTTCTTACAATGCTATTCTCTTTTACTTACATGAAATGAATGCTAACTGAAAATTAAAAGTATCCAAATTTAAAATAGGAATTAAAATATCTGCACCTAAAATTATGACAATATATAAAAAGAAATTAGGAGGTGAAATATCCTCAAAGTGTCTGACCTTGCCCAGTTCTACATTTTAGTACTGAATGGCTCTTATGTCTGCAGTGGTTAATAATGACATGTTCACTTTAAAAGCATTATATGAGCAAATGGGATTCTGCTGAAGTTAAACCTCCAGGTATGTGTTGGAAAAATGGGAAATAATAACGCAAAGTGAGACACAAGAATTCAGAATTCTAATATCATAAGGCATTTTTCCCAATGCAGAGTATACTTTGAGAAAACAAATTAAAAAAAAAAAAGCTCAGTTAATTGCAAAGCTGCCTTATATCCCGTGCCCTAGGGTTTCAGGCTAAACTATGAAAGTGACTCAAGGTTTTGAGTTTAATTTACATTTTTTCCCTCTTTATCAACAAACTTCAAGATTTAGACCCTGGGAAGGCACTTTCAGATGAGAGGGGGCAGGAGGAGCAGAATGTCTCATTTCATTCAACACTGACATCTGCTGTCCATTCAAGAGAGTTACTGAGGCTTCAGAAAATAAATGATCAGACTCAGGGATAAACTTGCACCTAAACATGTGATGCAGTCAACTTTATGTTACAGAAAAGTACTCAGAAATGAGTCTGAAAAAAGTAAGCTTTGGAAGATGTTGTACTTCACTACTTTTCTGAAAAAAAAAAAAAGTCTAGGTTATTTTTATTTTATTTACTTATTCTTATTGCTAGAAGGCTCTTGTCCTTGGCAAGAGAGAGAGAAGGGAGGAGAGAGCATCTTCCAGTGATGTATGATCATGCAACAGTCCTTTCTCTTCCTTCTCTCCTTCCCATCAGGATTTTGGGCACATGGTCCCATGGGTCCAGTGTGTTTTTTAAGCTGCCAGGGAAGGGTTCCAATTATACTCAGCCATGTGGAACCTGGCTCCCTTTACCACTGGAGTAGAGCCCTAGACTCTATTGTATTTTAGAAATTGTATTTTTTTTTTTAATTTCTTCCTTGACAGAGATAGAGAGAGACAAGAATTCCAAACAGGATTTTTCAAGTTGCAATCCACCACCCTTTTTTGCCAGCCTAGAATCATGCTCACACCTAGCATGTTCAGAGAAGTCACAGGATGAAAACCGTGGATCTTACTCAGATGGGTCCAGTTGTCCTCTTACTGTGCCATCACAAGGCCCCTGACTTTGCTTTTTATATATTGGGTTGTTAGGAAAGTCATACTTTTTTTTTTGTAGAAAAACAGAAGAATATATCATGACTTTCCCTATGACCTAGCATAATTATGATAAATGATAAACCTAAACAGATAGCAAAGTAAATTTTTGAAAAGAGGTAGATGTGGAAGCATATAGAGTGTTAGTAAAATTTAAATACTGCTTTCTACAATTTAAACTATGCAAAGATTCATACATTTCCAAGGTACTCCTTTAGTTCTGAATAATTTTACTTCTTCCAAAAACCAGAAGAGAAGAATAAAAAGAACCCTCTCCTCCCACAAAATGATGAGCTTTATTTTCAGCAATATCATGGAACAAAGGAAGACCTCTAACTCCCAAGCACTGAGCTGAGCATGGAGTAGTACCCAAGGGAAGTCAGGCTTTGGTAGCATAAAGAACTGAGGCAAGAAGGATCTGAGGTGGTAGATGATGAGAAATTCAGGAATGAATACATGAACTCGAGTGTAAGATTTCACCAGAATCAGAAATGCTGAACCTGAGTTAAGTATTAACAGAATAGGAGTGCTCAGTGGTGCGGAAAGAGACTATCTGGAAATGCTCATTGAGGGACAAGCACATGGGAGAGAGGTTAGGCTGGCTCTGTGCCTCATGACCAACTGCATAGTTCAAGTCCTATACCACCCTACCTGGCAGCTTGAAAAACATGCCAGGTGCATAGGCATATGTGCCCAAAAATCCCAAGAGGAGAATGGAGGAAAAGAGATAGTATTGTGTCTATTCCTCCAAAGAAGTGAGTTCTTCCTCTCTTTTTCCAGTGAGCACATGCACGTACCCGATAGCAAAAACTAAACAATTAAAACCTCATGGGGCTCAGAGAGGAAAACCTTGAAAAAAAACAACTGCAAAACACAATTTGTGAAAGTGAGTGATCACTTCACAAGGCAACGACTGTATCACCTGAAGGCAGGATGGTGACCAACTGGGAGAGCATAAACTTTGAGATGAAAATTGTGCTAGACTAGTTTGGACTCTGAGAAGCAAAGAGCAGTGGTTCCATAATGGCCCCCAAATGAAGCAACAATCTTCTTTCACAGCCAGTGATGGAGGTCCTGTGAGCTTCAATGCTTGGGCACATTCTTTAACCTCTTCCCTCTTCCTCCAGGGAACTCCTACTATTAGCTAGTCAAGAAAATTCAACATTCACATAT
Organism: Tupaia belangeri chinensis; assembly: GCF_000334495.1. Lineage (NCBI taxonomy): Eukaryota > Metazoa > Chordata > Mammalia > Scandentia > Tupaiidae > Tupaia > Tupaia belangeri. The sequence continues at coordinate 4,088,622 of NW_006159463.1, read as the reverse complement.
GAGAAACACTAAAGGGATTTGCTTAGCATTCATGTAAAGATACTTTAATAACAAAGATAAAAAGGACTATAGCAACTCTCTTAATCACCAGAAGTATGTTATTACAAAACAGATGAAAAAGGGAATAGATAGTCATACATTCCAACAGAAATTTCAAGAATGTAATAAAACATAAAAAGACCATGAAGTGAAATAAAAGACTGTGGGGAAGGCATAGCCAGAAAGTAAAATATAAATTGGCAGAATTCATAAAATAATAATATTTTGAAATAAAATTCTTTTAGAGAAAACTAAATTGTAAAGAAAACAAGGAGGATTGGAGTACAAAGAAAGTAAAGGTCATGAGAGGGACAAATGAGAGAAGAAAACAAAAGGAATCCTTTTCTCGTCCAAAAAAAAAAACACAAATGTAAAAGTAAAATAAAATTACAAAGAAATATGTACTGTCTATATTAAGTCAAGGTAGATAAACATAGGCATATATGTTTATATTATATACTTTTATATTTATGTGATCATAATGTTCAACTCCAAAATATATTCTTGTATAATAACTGGACTATAGAGAGTAAGACAACTTTATTTGGAAGATTAAGTAAAAAGATTAAATTAATTAAAAAAAGAAAAACATTTAGCAATGGTTTCCATAGCAAAAGTTAACACCGGAATATTGGGAAATATCTACATGTTAACCAAGATGAGACAGGAGAAGCCAATGACTTAATCTTTATTCTCATAATTTATTGGTATCTGTATCTATCAACTAAAAAAGCCTGTATTTATGAAAACCTATAAACTCAGGGAACACTGTTTACAGGAATGTCTTCTTGAGAAATCCACCATAGGATAAACTTCAGTCAACCTAGTGCCGAGTAGTTGAAATACCGCTAGGAAGACAGGAAGTCGGCACCTAAGGTTTCGTTGTAGCTTTAAGGAGAATACGATGTAGAAAATGTAAAAACCCATTTCACTGATGATCTGACAATGTATAGATAATCCAGTTATAAAAATTGGAAGGATAGAGGGTGAGAAAAAGAAAAAGTGGGTAGGATATAGCTCCCCAATTCTCTCTCTTTTTTCCATAGAACATGGGCACTCATTAGGGAGAGACAGAGACAGGTAAAATGAGAAATCATCCACCAGGGGGGATGTCCATGTCACAATTCCTTCTCCTCCATTTTCCTCTCAGGATTTTGGCATGCATACACATGCACCTGGTATAATTTACAAGCCACTAAGTCGAGGACTTGAACTGCAGAGTCAACCATATGCGATCCAACACCTTAAACTGCATGCCAACTGCTGACTCAAATGGCTCATTTTTAATTGCTGAGAGTTAACAAGTTATTTTTTAAACTCACGATCCACCTGTAATAATATAAATACACTAAATAGTACAAAAGTAAAAATTTGAAAATATAACAAAAATTGAATAATGTGAAACAGAGAAATTAGAAATAGCATATAGTCTAAGTTTATTGAAACTCATAATGGGTAATCATTAATGCTATCTAAATAATTGGGGGAATTTCAATGCAGGTAAGATTTATTTATTATTATTATTTTTAAGATTTTTGCCAAATGGCCCATGCACTTGACAGAGAAAGGGAGAAAAGTGAGAAATCACCCTCCTCCTGTGTGGTTCCAGAGGGAATGGCCACACCTTAATCCCTTTTCATCTTTTCTCCTCTTGGAATTTTGGGCATATATGTACATATACCTTGTGTGTTCTTCAGACTGCAGCATCTGGGACTCAAATTGCAGTTGGCCATGTGAGAGTTCAGCACCTGAGCTGTCATGCCAACTCCTGGTCCCGGTAAGACTTTTAACAGTAGAAAAATATGTCTGTCTTATCATTAAAAATAAATGACAATTTAGTCATAGAAAAATATTTTCAGGTGGGCCCTATAGCACAGTGGTTGAGTCCTGTACAGATTCACATGGCCAACCGCAGTTTGAACCGATACAACATTTGGAAATAGATGTTGAGCATGTGTGCATGTGTACCTAAAATCCTGAAAGAATGGAAAAATGAAGAAAACAATGAATACAGTGCAACAACACTCCATTGAAAGGGTGGTCTCTTTCTCTCTCTGACCCTAGTATGTGTGTACATTCTCTAATAACAAAAATGAAAGTTGAGGGACCAGCAGATGGCATAATGATTATGTCACTAGACTCCCACATGGTTGACCGTGGTTTGAGTCCCAGACCTGACAGCTTGAAACTCATGCCAGGCACATGTGTGTGCATGCCCCAAATCCCTAGAGGAGAATGGAGAAGCAGGGACTGTGGGGTGGCCAACCCCCTGCGGGGGATTATTTCTCACTTTTTGTCTCTCTGTCTCTCCAGCATACAGACATGCCCAATAGCAAAACACTCTCAAAAAAAAAAAAAAGTTGAAACTTAGAAAGCAATATCTATTTATGTTTTTAAGTATGATTTATTTGATCATTTAATTATAATAATTATTATTATTTTAATTTACTATAAGGCATACATACCCATCAAAGACAGAATGAGAGAGAGCGAGAGGTAAAGTGAGAAAGCAAGCCACAAAGTCAGGAACTTGAACCATGGTTGGTGATGCAGGAGTCCAGTCCTTTAACCATCATGCAACCTTCTAACAGAATATCAAGATCATAAAATTTAATATATATACACACACACACATACACATACACACATACATACACACACACACATACACATATACGCACATATATATGCACATATACACACACACACATGCATATAACATATATATATGTCAAAACATTATGACATAAAATTTTATGAAATCTTCAGAAAATACATCAAAATAAAAATGTGAATGCAAGGGAGGCTAAACAATACGAATGAGACACATGCAAACAAATGAATCATTGATCTGTTTTATGATATCTTGGTCCTTGCTTATGTTTTTAATAAATTTATTTTAAAAAAAACTGTTTAGATATCTTAAAATTACTTTATATTCTTTTCATGATAAATCTAACTTCTGGTTCTAACTCTGTTTCTTGCTTTCTGCTGTTTCTATCAAAATATCCTTTATTCTTGAGTATTTTGCTATTGCTTTTTTTAAGTTTCTTTTGTGTTTGTTTGTTATTTGTCATAGGGCATGTGCACTTGCTGAGGAAAAACAGAGAGAGGGAAAGTGAGAAGTCACTCCTCAAAGGGGATGGCCACCCTGCAATCACTCTCCTCCATTATTCTCTCAGGATTTGGGGCAGGCCATGAACACACACTCCACATAATTTTCAAGCCACTGGGTCTAGGGCTCGACCCAGAGTCAGCTATGTAGGAGTCCAGCATCTTAACCACAATGAGAGAGAAAAGTAGGTAGGTACTCTTGATAGGGTTTTGCTACATGGGGATCTCTCCTCTTCCCAGTCACCCAGCCAGTCAGGATCATGGGCACATGATTGTCCAGTGCATTAAATCTGACCCGAGTTCTGAACCTGAGTCTCCTGTGTGGCTCCAGCGTCATGCAGCTGCACCCTACAAGCTGTCCATGTGACTAGGCCTGTTCTGTATTTTGATTGAGAAAAATGCAACAGACACTCCTACTAATTTAGGGTGCCTCTCCAAATTTTGACTACCTCTCATAATCCTTCTACTTTTGCTTATTTTTCAGACTTTTCATTTAATTGTTTACTGTAATTTTCCAAGATTTTAGTTGCAATCAATATGGAGGATGGGGTATAAGGAGCTTGCCCTGCTAACGAAATTGGCAATCCATCTCATTTTCTTAGAAAAGTTATTTCTTACTTGCACCTTGAAGAAAGGAATGTAGATTTAGAGACAAGTTTTCATGACATGAAAAAATTATTTAATAATGTAAGTCTCTACTTCAGCTAATACAGAAAAATAGTTGACAGAACAAGAAAGTTGACAGTAAAGGATTCATGTGGCAAGACATCTAGACAAATAATATAATCCATCCTACTCCAGAGAGGGGAAAATTTTTATTAGTGTAACTTCAAACAGGTACCACTTTCACCTCAGTTAATCTACAAAAATTGAGTCAGCAATGTCTTGAGATCAACCAAATCAAAAATGGTTGATAGATGAAATGTCATTACCAGAATGAGCAGTTATCCATCACTCCATAAAAATTCATCCATCACCTGTACACCAAACTCAATTCTATCTTACACTAAGCACATATACTACACTGAAACCATCAACTTCTGATGATCTGAAAGCCTCTCTTTTTGCAACCATGTGACATTCAAAGAAAGAATTTGGAAAGTTCAAGGATATCGAATAAAGGCTTCAGTGAAACAATAAATATTTGTTAAAAAAGGCAAAATAAAAATGTATACTATGTAACACTGATTTTGCCCACATAAAATCTGGATTAAGACAGCATTCTGTTAAGCAAATACCTTGTTTCATGTAATTAAATACTTCATGCAAGTATAATACATTTTCAAATGAAATAAATTAAGAAGGCTGGGCCAACTGGCGGTATGGGATAAAGGCAGCTGGACCCCTTAATTCCAGTTTCTGTTCTGAACCCTGCAGTTTATAGAAGTTGCCAGGCAGATGTGCATGTGTACCCAAAATCCTGAAAAGAGAGACTAATGAAGGAGATGGGATTGTGGGCTGACCACCCAGCCTGGGAAGTGCTTTCTTATTTTATCTCTATCTCTGTCTCTGTCTCTCTTCTATGAGTGCATGGAGAAAAGACCACCCAGCCTGGGAAGTGCTTTCTTATTTTCTCTCTATCTCTGTCTCTTTCTCTCTTCCATGAGTGCATGGAGAAAAAGAAAAAAAGTATAAGAGAATATTACACAGAAATTGATTTTAATCATTGTCTCAAGTTCAATATTATAAGGATGCATAATTATAACAGAAGTATAGATGAATGGTGATTAGAGTATGTTAGAACAAAGACATTCCTGCACACTGATGTGCAATCCAATTGATAATTTTTGGAGGACAGAGCTTCTACTTATGCCTTATCAATGAATGATGTAATTATTTATCAATTATGAAGCTAGATTTTTTTTAAAGAACTAATCATTCAGTTTTTTCTGTCATTATCATTACTTTTCAATTTGCAACAGGACACATGCACTCACCAGAAGACAATACGGAGAGACACACACAGATGGAAAGTGCAAAAGCAAGTTGCCAGGTCCAGGACTTGAGTTATGTAAGAGTCAGTCATGTGGGATCCATCTGGGATACAGTACCCTAACCATCATGCCACCTGCTGGTCCCAGAAACTAAGTATTTTAATGGCCCCACAAAGAACTTAAATACAACTTTTGCTAGAGATATGTCTGGATGACTAATACTTTTTTTTAATTGTCATATAGTGTATGTGCTCACCAGAGAGAGAGACAGAGAGAAGGAAGGAGATAGATAAAGCACTCCCGAGAGGGCATGGTCACACTGCAACCCCTTCTTCTCCTCTATCCTGCCAGGATTTGGGGCATGCATACACACTTGTCTGGCATCTTCTTCAAGCTGCCAAGACCAGAATTCAAACTACAGTCAGCCATGTGGGATCTGTTTACTTAACTAGGTCACAGGGCTGGCTTCTAATGAAATGTTTTTAATGTACAATTTTCTACTGTAGTTAAAATTTATAGAAGATGCTGCTTTGTGCAGTGTCTACAGTTCAGATGCACAGAATTGAGCAATAATGCAGTTTCCTTTTACATTCTGTACACACAGATACAAAAATTTAATCATAATGCAAACTTTAGTGACATGAAATATAAAGTCTGTGATGAAGAAACATACACACACACACACACACATACACAAATATATATCTAACAAGAGTTTTCTAACTACTATACTTTTTTCATAAATTTCCATCTCAGGTAAGTGGGAATTTTCATTTTTGTAATATATTGCATATTAAAAATGAACTGTGTTTTTATTGATTTTGAAAGCAATACTTCCAAGTATGAAAGTAATAGCTTTTTGATTGATTCAGTCAGGATGAGTTAGACATTGAGAATAAAGGGAGAATTAATCACAAAGAGTTGATATAAGACCTGCTCATAGTATAGATTTCCATTTTTTGTGTCATTGTTCTCTTGTTAGAGACCTGATGGACTGTTTGCACCAGGGTGAATAATAAAATGACTATAACTAGAAAGTAAGTAAAGATATGTAAAATTAAGTCTATTCTGAAATTAAAGACAGAAACCAAATTTTCCCTCAAAGAATTCTGAATAGAAATGATGCTTTTATTTATTTTAGTCAGGGTAAATACTAAAGCCCTATATGAAAGAATACTTCGAAGCACATATAAAACTTATGACAATATAACTTTCTGGAGATCTAATGTACAGCATGGTGACTACAGATAATGAATTACACACTTAAAATTTGCTAAGAGCAGATCTTAAGTGTTCTTACCACTCTACACCCCCCAAAAAATAGTAATTATGAGAAGCGATGGCTTTGTTAATTATCTTGAGTGTGGTGATCATTTCAACATGTGTAAATGTATCAAACATCAAGAAATAGTACAACTTACATAAATACAAATCCTATTTGCTCAAAAAAGCAGGGAGGAAAAAATGTATTAGTTTTGTCTTGCTTTACCAAAGTGACCTAATAGCAAATATGTGAGTAAATGACATTTATTGCCAAATCCATTACAATTAAATACTACTATTTGGCTCCAATGCTGATTTATTTATTGTCCTTATTCAAATAATTCGGGAAACATGGCCCAGTTAGCACAAGGTACCAGACACTAGACTTAAACCTGGATAAGACACGAAACTTACTCACAGAGTGAAATTTGAGCCAAGGTGATAATTCCACCATGGTTACACTTGTGATCTTGGGAGATATAGAGATGTAAGCTTGGTGGAGAAGTGGGTGTGGAGAAATGACAATAACTGAAGGGAAATTAATAACTAAAGGAAGATTAGATTGAAGGTGTGGAGAGACTTTATATGTCAAAGGAGACCCAGTCTAGAAAACCGTTGATGAGGAAAGGCAGTAATAAGGCAAGGCCCATGATGTAGGTGAGTTACCTCAGAGAAGAGCTCATTCAGTGTCCTCACATAAAGGACACAGAATAAAGCATGAGAAACAAACAGTAGTATCATCCCTATGTAGCCTAGTTTCATGATTTTTTTTCTAAGACTTCCCAGCATCTCAGCTTTAGGTGAGAAGTTAAGACAGGTATAATCCAGAAAGTTTTGCCCAGGTCAAAAAGGGATAAGGGAATAGAGAATTTTGTCAAAAAATGTTAAATGACATAGTTGTATGTAGGTCAGATAGACACAATGTGATGCCATCAAAGTATTAAGATATGGGAGGTCTAGCGGTTAGCAGGTGGCTTGGTGGTTAAGTGTTGGACTCCCATATGACTGATCCTTGTTCAACTTCAAGACCTGGCAGCTTGGTTTCTCTCTTTCCCCTTCTCTTTTCTCCTTCTTCTTCCTCTCTCTCTCTCTCTCTCTCCCTTCCTCCCTCCCTCTCTCCCCTCATCAAATTAAAAATAACAAAAGTAAATAAATAATTTTAAAAAATAAGATACAGGAGGTTTAAATAGGGCCCAAAAGGACATACAATGAAATCTATAGGATGAAAGGGACAAAAGAAAAATAGAAATATTTGGAATTTATGATATGAGAGGTAGAACATTTCTGGCTTCTCTGTTTCATGTGTCCCATAAATCACTAATTTGGAACATCAGTCGATCCTGATCAACTCCATCTTCAGCCCCAGTGGAAAAGTCTTGGGCAGTAGACTCTTCTGGACTTTTCTAAAGAGGCTTTATTTCCCCAACTTTACTTCCCCTTGAGCCAATAAAACTTTTAAAATCCCAGCGCAAACTTTCATGTATATATCTAATCAAATCACTTGCCTGCTTAAGTTCATTTAGAAAAAACTTAATAACATGAACCCTATGCTAGGCACAGATACAAATCCTTAATTCAAAGCACTATTTAGTAAATTAACAATATTAGTAAAATGCTTACAGTGGTGTCTGACACAAAGATTCATCTTGTTGGCGTCACGTTTGGTACAAAGAGAATTCAACCTAGAGATTGAAGTTCTAGCTTCCTGTCTGTGTCATGAATTAACCAATACTCTAAGAGCAAGTAAAACACTCTGAATCGTGTTTCCTTCATATGTAAACCAGAGTTAAAATAAATTCTTTCTAAAGCAGCTTTCAGTTCATAAATGCTGTGATCTTTTTGATTTGCTATCAACCAGCTATATGTAGATAAAATCTCACAGCAAATTAGTGTGTATAAAAGATAAAAAGGGATAGATTGTTCTTGTATACAATACCTTTTTCCACTATAATATCTATTATATGCTTCTCTATCTCTATAATTCACTTAATAACATAGATAGACAGATACTCTCAGAAAGGTAAGAGCAGAAAGCAGGGATTTTCCTAACAGTGCCATTTTTATGTAATTCCTAAAGTGTTGCAGTATTTGTTAGGACAATAGCCATTTAAAGTAAGCAGAGAATTCGGTTGTCACAGACACTACATTTTGCATATGTATCAAAATTTTAAACAGAACATTTCCTTTTGCTATTATTAAGAACAATGGAAACTACAATTGCAAGAGAATTTTCACTTTTTAAAGCATCTTTCTTCTTTTGGCCAATGTATACCAATATTTAACTTTCTATGAACACTTTTTTAAAAAAGTATATTTACTTATTAGGGGACGTGGAACACCCAATAAGATCTCTCCACACCATGATCTTCTCGCTAGCCTTCTAGCCACTCAGAATCAAAGGAATACCATTGGTACATCTGGTATGTTCAAGTCTACTTGGGATCTGAACCCCGGGCCTTGCCATGTGACTCCAGCATCACACGGTGGTGCCCTCAGCTTGTGCCATTGCAGCTGAACCTATATGAACACTCTAACATGTCTACATTTGTTCATTTTTAAATAGAAAACACTGAAATAATTAGGAAACACGCATTATATTGTATAGACAGATTAAATATACCATAGAAGAATCATATATCTTTCTTAAAGAAAGGAGATACTTTCATTCTTGTTTCCCTTCTCTGCCTTTTCTGGATACAGGGTGGTCTTAAACTAATGTCCAGCAGGTAGTGATATTGACTCCTAATCTTTAAAATGGCACTATCTCACTGAAACTCTCAATTATATAGAAGGAACCAATCTTAGTACAGATCCACGAATCCCTGAGTTGCTGCAAATCCTAACTGAACTTGCTCCAAAAATCACCAAGGATTCCCACTGTACTTCAAAGCGATCTCAGCATTCTCAATTCAACAAATACTCCTGTAATACATATCAGATATATGGCCAAGGTGTAGAAGTCAGGTTTGAGCTACCTCCTGCTACATTTTTACTAAAGGTGCATAGGTTTCTGGGCTTCCCTAGATAACACAATGTCTTAGGTCTTTTGAGACATGGCTATTTCCCACTTTTAGGTCTTTCCATTTTCCACTTACCTCTACTTGTCTTGCCCAGTTTAAGTAAACATATATACAATGTAGAAACGAAGTTAGAAACTGAACCTAGTGTTTCTGTAAGTCAAATATTGGAAAATACATTTTCTTTCTCCTAATGTATCTTTCAAAACAAGTCTAGCTATATTTCTGCAAAAACTAGCATGGAGAAATACAACCTGGAAAAAAGTATTTGTAACTTTCATCTCTAGCCACATAAGTCAATAGATCTTCATGACAGCTCTTCAAACCCATAGAAAAGATCAATATTAAGGCATTTACCTGTGAAGATTTCAACACTGTGCCATAGATTTTAACTGCCAGCCCGTTTCTGATCTTAACTTCCTCTTCTGTGGAAGCACAGCTAAATCTAACCATAAACTTCACACAAAAATAGACCTTTATTTTTCAACATATTAAAATATTTTAATTAAAATTAGTTTAAGAAAAAATTAGTTGTTATACCTTTTCTCTATCATCAATCAAAGTAGAACATTCATGTTAATCAATATAAGGATATTTGAATGAAAATAACTCAGGATAATAAGGGACTGCCAAACCAGTGGGACACTTTTACATGATGTGTTTATCTCATGGGTGTTGATCCAACTATCTGTATTTAAGTCATTGGTTGAGAGAAGCTGTGCTGACTAATGATTTTCACTTTTTTTTTTTTTTTGAGAGGTTTTTTTGCTATAGGACACATGCACTCGCCTTGTCAGAAAGAAAGAGACAGAGAAATACAAAAGGAGAAATCACCCCCCGGAGGGATTGGCATGCTGCAATCCCTTCTCTTTCATTCTCCTCTCAGGATCTTGGGCATGCACACACACACACCCGGTGTGAGTTTAAGCCACAGGGTCTGGGACTCAAACCACGGTCAGCTACATGGGAGTTCAGCGACATAGCCATTATGCTAACTGCTGGTCCCTAGGATTTTTACTTTAAGTTAGAACAGATAAGATGTACTGTCTTTCTTCCATTGTAGGTACATTTGGAGAAAACTTTGAGTAAGGAATAAGCCAGAGTGCATTCACATCTGCTTATTAAAACACACTGCAATGTAGCTCTGTACCACTGTGCTTCTGAGGTAAGTTGACAGCAGTATATACAGAGCTTGCTTGCATTATTTTTAGAGCCCTTAGTGGTAGGCAAGGAAAAATAGACTGTTGGCTTGGGAGATGTCAAAGACACAGTGGAATTCATCCCCAAGCTGCTTCATAGATGGCTTCCAAGAATCCCTCAAGGGAGTATACAGACTCTAAGTAAATTGACTCCTATACTTACATCTGTTCCCTTCCATTTTTTTTTTTTTAAACTTGACCCAATTTCAGAAAAGGCATTTATGGTATTATCTGAGATCCTGAAGCATAGAAATTCCTGGAGTAATGAGATGAATATATGTTTTCTATTTTCTTTAGAAAATTCAACATTCTTGGTTTATCCACTTATTGGTTGACTGAACTCTCTAATAACAAGACTTCATGCTTTAATAAAAATAAAAATAAAAATAAAAATAAGTGGGGCTAGCAGTAGTGTAGTGGTTGAGGTACTGGACTACAACCTGGCCAATCATGGTTTGAGCCCCAGACCAGGAGGCCTGAAACTCATGCTAGGAGTGTGTGTGTGTGTGTGTGTGTGTGTGTGTGTGTGTCCAAAATGCACAGAGGAGAATGAAGAGGAGATTGCAGTATGGCCATACCCATTAGTGGGTGATTTCTTACTCTGTCTCTCCGGCAAGCATATGCACCCTATAGTAAAATCTTTCTTAAATATTTAAACAAATAAGTATGCTTTTGTTAAAGATTTTTTTTTTCTTTGAGATTTTTACTATAGGGTATGTGCACTCCCTGGGGAGACAGTGAGACAGAATGCAAGAAATCACCCCCCAATGGGGGATGACCATGCCATAATCCATTCTTCACCATTCTCTTCTCAGGATCTTGGGCACATATGTGCATGTGCGTGCGTGCATGCACACACACACACAGCATAAGTTTTAAGTCACCTGGTTCAGGACTCAAACTATAGTCAACTACATGGAAGTCCAATGACGTAACCATTACGTCATCTGCTGGTCTCTGTTAACGAGATTCTTTAACTTCAGCCAGATTTACATGGCAAAAATATGCTTCATGGTCATCAAAATCTGTTTTTTTTTTTCTTCCAGACATCTAATAATATTCATTTGCAAGGCTTTCTTGCATTGGGTTGTACATTGCTGAGGTTTTATAAATGGAAAATGGTCAGAAATAATGTAGGCTACTCCTGAGTATCTCACTAACACCTTTTGCATTATTCAGCTTGCCCATTCACTACTGACCAGCTGAATGGAGAGGACTCCATGGACATAGGGGAAATGTGCTGGAAGCAGTGTGAGTCCCTGAGTGAGCTTCAACACAAACTCTTAAGACCAGCTTGATGGTATAGTGAGACCTGAACCTACTATATTAGGTCATAGAGAAAGTCATGATGCATTTTTCTGTGTATTTCTATGCAAAATTGTGTCATGACTTTCCTGACAACCCAATAGTAAGCCATAGAGATTTGGATATTATTAATTATAGTAATTTGAATATTCCAGTTAATATGATCACTTATGCCTAAACAACCATCTTTTGGTAAATAAAATCTATTGTATAGGGGAGTGAAGATAGTAGGTAAGATTAGTAATGATGCTATTTCAAAATTAAGTAAGGTAATATCTGTAAAGAACTTAGCACTTTGGGGAACCAGCAGTTAGTGTAATGGCTATGTCGCTGGACTCCCACGTAGTCGACCGCAGTTCGCGTCCCAGACCCAGTGGCTTAAAACTCATGCCGGGCACATGTGTGTGTGTGCCCAAGATCCCGAGAGGAGAATGGAGGACAAAGGATTGCGGCGTGACCATCCCCCCTGGGGAATGATTTCTCGCTTTCTGTCTCTATGTCTCTCTCTCTGTCTTTCTTGTGAGCGCACACGCCCTATAGCAAAACCTTCTCCAAAAAAAAAAAGAACAAGAACTTAGCACTTGGAACTTTATGACTATAATTATTTGTTTAGATAGATAAGTCCATACTTAAATTAAACATACTTTTCTTACAAATGGATTTTTATTTTTTTCAGAGAGACTTTTTCTATAGGGCGCATGTGCTCGGCAAAAGGACAGACAGAGACAG
>NW_006159463.1:4070212-4075350 GCF_000334495.1 Tupaia belangeri chinensis | reverse complement strand
AATCTTTGTTCTCTATTGTTAAAAACTTTATGAGCTGTTAATTAAAACACTAGCCCCTCTCCCTTTACTTGCATGTAACACGTTTTCAATAAAAACGCACGATAATTCCTAGCAGTAGTCACTCCTCAGAGAGCAATCTCTGAGGGGTGTCCGGCATAGGACGTGCATAAAAGGCATCGAGGCCTCTGTCTTTTGTTCACCTTCGCCGCCTTCGTCGAGATAACCCACCCAAGCCGAGGCTGGACCCCGGCACCATAATTCATTCTTCACTATTCTTCTCTCAGGATCTTGGGCACACACACACACGCCAGGCATGACTTTAAGCCACCAGGTACAGGACTCAAACTGCGGTCAACTACATGGGAGTCCAGCGACATAGCCATTACACCAACTGCTGGTCCCTTGGAGGTGGAATTCAAAATTAACCTGAATGTTTAGATCTTCCTTCTGTTTCTTTGTAGAGCCCCATCTTGCACTCACTGATCATGTTACATACTGGATTTCTCAATGCTCGGTTCTAAACTTAATTTTCTTGTCACTTTATGATATTTATCTAGACCATTTCATCTTCATCTATAATGCCCACTTTTTTCTGTCAGTTCATGATGTTACACTTTATGTCTCTAATTTGGACTTACCCATTGAGGTCAAAATCAGAAAAATCAGTTTTATAATTGACACCAGCTCTCAAAGACATTCCACACTTACCACATTGAAGAGTAAATAATTCTTCTCATATACCTGTTCTGTTCCAGTGATAGTATCCTGGGAAATTTCACCACCATCAACCTAATTGCATAAGCTGAAAATCTAGGAACTGTTCTTGACACCATGTTTTAGTTTATTCAGACTGCTGTGACAAAATACAACAAACCAAGTGGATTATAAATGATAGAAATTGATTTTCTCACAGTTCTGGAGACTGGGAAGTCTAACATCAAGGTACCATCAGAATCAGTGTCTGATGAGGTCCAACTTCCTGGTTCAAAGAGAGTGCCCTGATGTTCTTTCCTGACACAGTAGAAAGAACTAGATAACCTTCTGGGATCTCCATAGCTATAGGGTGCGCACACACCAGAGGGGCGGGGGATGAGAAATCACCCCACTGAGGGACAATGGTCACACTGCAGTTCTTTCTCCTTCATTCTCTTCCTGGGATTTTATGCATGCGTGTGTATGCACCCAGTATGATTTTCCAGCTACCAGTCCAGGATTTAAACCATGGACAGTCATCTGGGACTCCAATGCCCCAACCACCATGCCACTTGCTGGCTCCAAGATAACCTACCTCTTAAATAACTCATATCCAGTTATCTTCCTACTTTATTTTTCACTATCCTAATTCACAGTGCTGTTACATACTGCTTTTTTAACTGACTAGTTATCTTCCCATTATCTATTTACTTCTACTCAATCACTACTGCTACAGTCACACTAATTATTTTTCCAAATGTAAATTTAGATGCCTCAGCTTAAAATCCTTGTATAACTTTCTAATTTTTTATAAAGATCAAACTACTTTTCTATTACAAAACTGTGCGGCCCCACACTTCCTACTCCCAATATCATCTTATTGCTCTCCTCTCTCCTCTCCTTTACCCTTGAACTCCAGTCACATGAGCTGTTTTTTAATCTTTCTTGTTCCAAACTTCCTTTTGTCTTATGCTACATAGATTTGTTCCCCATCCCCCTCTTTTTCTGGTTTCCTCACCCTAGATTTCTTTTTCACCTAGTAAACTTTAAGTATCTTTCAGACATCAGCGTACCTTCTTCAGTAAGTTTTAATGTTATACCATCATGTCCCTTTCTTTGATATTACATACTTTAGCTTTATACACCCTGACCTTTGATTCATACCCCTCTCCCACAGCATGAAATTCCATGAGGGCAAAGACTATATTGGACCTCCTAACCCTTGAATTTCCAACAATAATTGTCAAAGAAGAAATGCTCAACTCATTTTTTTTTTCTGGAACAAATATGCAAGCCTAAAGTCATAGAGGTGTAGGAATTTGCTCCTTCATTTTGGGAAAAATTACATCAATGAAACTTTAGAACAGAAAGGATGAAGGACTATATAATTTAAAAATAAAAGGGTTTGAGTCAGGTGAGAAATCTCTCTGATAATAAAAAAGGTGACTATATTTTAGTGCTTGAAATGTCTTTTGTACAGTTTTTTTAATAGTTAACTAAGAAGATGACTTTGATGAAAGTGATATTAAATAATTTTACTTTTTTGAAATGGGAATTAGAATACATCCAAAGCATCCCCATGGCTATAGCTAAACCCTAGGAAAAGTAAAAAACAATATTACAGCCTGGTATTGGTATGCTTTGAGATATTAAGAGAAAGCCTTGCATTTTTGCTTGAGACAAAGCCAGAAAGGTAGAGCAATATTATTCTAGAAAAGGCTGATTTGAGTTGGCAAAAGTTGTCTACAAAATAAAGCAATCTTCCCTGACAAGATTATTGTAACAGATCAAAAGTGGTAAGTGTAGATTTTAACACAGTAATGAATCACCAAGATTTTTCCATAAGACGTGTGGAGATAAGACCTTAACAGGAGACTGGATAGTTTGTGGTCAATGCTGGTGAATTTTGGAATACTGCTTGGTTAGCTTGGATTGAGGCATGACCCCTGAAATTTGAAGCTAAGAACATCTGGGTTCTGTTTGTCTCTGGAAGGAATATGGGGACTCTCAACTATCTGTATTTTTTCTAGTATGGTAACAAGATAACAGGATCAAACACATCATTCAATAATATAATTAATGTCTGGGATACCCTTAGAATTTATGGACCAAAAAGGGGCAGTGCTTGTCCAGGAATTGGTATAAGTTTTTAAACTGCCATCAAGTCTGTTTTGAAATAAATCTTCAATCTCAAATTTCAAATTTGACCTTTGAAGACACCCAGTTTCTTAAGAAAATAAATAAATAAATAAAAATGAAGAATTCCTATTTCCAGTGACTATCAGGCAACAGACATCGATAACAGAATGCAATTAAATTAAAATATGTACTTAAAAGCAAATAATTACTCTCAAAATAATTTAAAGGGCAATATGCAATATATAACTTCTCGAGGTCTTGCAGAAGCCTACACATTTTTAGCTTTTCTTGATACTTAACTCCTTCTTTAGAGTACTCAACAACTTCTCTGGAGCAAGGTACATGTAAAAATGCTTTAAATTAACTACTAAAAAATTTTGTTTCTGTATCATTGCTGACCTCTCTTTTAACCTCTGATTTTTATTCCTTGGTACTTATTTAGAAAAATCTCTTTCTTTTTTGTCTACTTACATAGGCTTCAAGGTTTTAGTGTTACTTTTTAAAATAAATTCCTTAATAACTTGTAGATCTTAAAGCTTTTCCTGAAGCAGCAGTTTCAAAAAAGGGTCTTAGGGAAGCAGAGTACATGCAATTTAGAGGATATATTTATAACAGGTCACACAATACGGTCTTATTCCCAGAGATGTTTTAATACAAATATGAAAGAAGACAAACCATGATGTATCATATGGAAGCAAATAAAACACTGTAAGTTCAGTTAATGTAACAGAGTTAATCAAGTTCAAATAAAGGTATATTTAGCAAGACATGCAAATTATTTTGATAGTTATGTATCTGACAAGCTATGTCTTTGGAGAGCTTGCATTCCAACGGGAATGCTTTCTAACCACAAATCACTATGATACATGGTGGAATACATTAAGTACTAAAAAAGAAATAAAAGCAAAATGATGTAGAGTAAGGCATAAACAACAGAAGGAAGTTTTGGAAATAGTAATGTCTTGCTTTAAATCACAGCTTCCCTAGTTAATAGCTGAGAGAACTTGCACATGTGGCATTAACCGTGTATGTCTCAGTATCTTTGAACCAAATATAATTAATATTTCTTTAGTAGCTTGATTAGATGATTAATTAAACTGGCACATGCAAATGCCTCGTCCTTTGCTGAGTATACAGTAAATAACCAATAAAATAAAAATCATCAATTCTTCTATGTAGACACTTTGTGGAGAGATGAATTCTGATCATAATTTGTGACAACTAGAAAATTTCAGTAACAATTAATAGAGAAAGAGGAGGATTGGTTTAGTATAAATGTCTTGGACTTTAAAAATAATAATAACTAATAATAACAACTACAAATTATGAGGCAAATCTTTTATAAATAATAGTAACAATAAATACATGTGTACAGCAGGTGGCATGGAGGTTGAGGTGGCTAAATACCACATGTCTGACTATGTAGTTTGAGTCAGGACCAGAGGCTTCATGCCAGGTACTATATGTATATGCCCAGAACCCCAAGAAGAGAATGGAAGAGAAGGGATTTTTGTATAGCCATCCTACCTTGGGATTGAATTCTCTTTTTCTCTGCCTTGCTTCAGCAATCGCACACACTGTACAGCAAACTTAAAAGAAGAGGAAGAAAAAGGAGGAGGAGGAGAAGGAGAAGGAAAAGGAAGAAGAGGAGAAGGAGGAAAAGAAGAAAGACAGGGAGCAGAAGATCCTCAAAGTGAGTAGTGCAAACTCACTAAGCAAAAGATTCACGTGGGGACTAGCAGATAGCATAATGGTTATGTCTCTAGACTCCTATGTAGTTGATTGTAGTTTGAGTCCTGAACCTGGCAGCTTAAAACTCAGGCCAGGTGCATGTATGTGCATGCACAAGATTCCAAGAGGGAAATGGACAAAAAGGGACTGAAGCATAGCCAAATCTCCTGTGTGTAGGGGGGTGATTTCTTGCTTTTTATCTCCCTGCCCAGTGCACATGCCATATAGCAAAAACCTCTCTAAAAATATAAGTAAAAAAAAGATTCATGTGAAGAAATAACAGAAGCACAGACTAGAAATGTCCATTAACCTACTGTGTAGGGCCTTGAATTTAACACAAATATAGCTGGATTTGATTCTGTTGATAAGGAGGAATTCTGGGAAGTTTAACCTATCCCAGTTATAAAAATGCTTCTAAGAAAACACATTCCTTTGTTTAAAAAAAGTCTCAAATGCAATGCCTTTTTAGAAATTTCTAATGCATATTAATACAGAGCAAAAGCATACCCTACTGAACTTAATATAATCTAGATTTTATAAATTTGTTTGTTAAATGCTTTTTTCCATCCCTCTTT
>NW_006159463.1:4069465-4070200 GCF_000334495.1 Tupaia belangeri chinensis | reverse complement strand
ACTTATTAAGAACTCTTATTTTGGGTGTCATTGAAACATACTTGGAGAAATGTGGCCCAAGTTCTGCTTTAAGAACACAATTCTGGCAGAACCATCAACTAGAAAATGTTCATTGGAAATGTGTAGGATATAACAATATGTATGAGATTTAATTTTTTGCACCAATGTGAAATTATACTTTAATTCCATATTTCTGCAAACTTTTAGAAGTCTTTTCAAGTGTATATGACATAGATCAGAGAAAACAAAATTCATAAGAAAACATGAATAGGAGGCGATGATCTATGGAATATAATTGCCTGCAGAGAGTGATGAATACCAAGAACCCAGTATAGACGTCAAAATGTTAAGCCCAGTGATTATCTTCCAGGTGGTATCTGAAAGAAAAATGAGAAACTCTGGAGATAGAACAAGATTCTGAGGAAAAGAACAGATTTTGGATAAGTTGAGCCTAAGGGTCTGCTTTGGAATTGTCTAGCAGGCAGCTGGATATTCATTTCATGTCAGCCAACCTTAATTTAAAACCCAGAGAGTACCAAGTTCAGAGCTAAATGTGAAAGACTAAAAGATGAATAAGACACGATCTCTACTCTTAAGGTCTTAAATTTTCTGGACTCACTCCCTCGTCAGAGCAGATGCAGAAATCTTTTAGAAGTAAAATCTTGGCAAACTCCATCCACTGACCCTGTCCATGTCACATGTCCTTGGGATAAAATTCTCAGAAAAGAACATCAT
>NW_006159463.1:4002602-4069402 GCF_000334495.1 Tupaia belangeri chinensis | reverse complement strand
GCTTTACACTAATCAGTCTGTCAAAGCACATGGATCTGTCCTTCTGTTGCACAGAATTTTGGCATCCCAGTCTATTTAAGAAAATAAAACATTGGATGTTTTGTAACCACATTTTTATGACAAGTTTGATATTGGAGAATACTATTTCAAAGAAAATTGCTTGAAATTTAGGGACATCACACTTTTAGATCAAATCTTTTTATATTACACTGTATAAAATGTTAGAAGAGTCACAGAGCTCCTTAGAAAACTAAGAGAAAGTCTGTGCACATGCTTAAAGCTCAGATAACATTAACACACTTCCAGATAATTCAGAGACATACAGTCATTCTGGGATCATGTGAAAATACATTACTGGGTTATGAGTTCTAGTAAAAAGTACCTGCCTCATTCTCAAACTCCTCCTATACTACTTTAAAGGTTATATGTAACATGTGTCATGGCTTAAAGATGAAAAAAGAATATAGCCTGAATGACACTGAGCCATAGGTGAGCAACACATAAATCTGGCTTAGTTACAGCCATTTAGAGTTAAGGCTTATTATTTTATTGTCATTGTTTACCAATGCAGGGGTATTTCAATGGAACCCAAGCGGATGGAGTAACTTCATATAAAGAATTACTTTTTTTTCTTTCATGTTAGGCATGTGAATGTAATTTTCTGCTAAAAATTCTCAGTAGATGAAAATTTTAGAAATCCATCACTTAACATTGTATCAATATATTTTTGTCTTAGTTGAAAGCATCATAAAATTACCAGTTTAGATTATATTGGCTTTAATAAAATTATGTTGCTGATATGTGTGCTTATGTTATACATGAGTTTTACAAAACTCACTTCTGTGTGTGTTTACCAATAGTGTGTAGCTTAATGCCCACCATATCAGATAAGTTTATGAGAGTCCATTACAGAAA
The DNA here is from genome assembly GCF_000334495.1 of Tupaia belangeri chinensis. Lineage (NCBI taxonomy): Eukaryota > Metazoa > Chordata > Mammalia > Scandentia > Tupaiidae > Tupaia > Tupaia belangeri. Next base: position 4,068,487 of record NW_006159463.1, on the reverse strand, counting down.
TGACTCTCAGACCTCAGAAATGGGGAGAAATGTCAAAGGGATTACTATAGTAAAAACAGAAACATGACGGAAAATAATAGGATAGGAAATAACGAAGAGGTAGAGACATGACACATGATTGAAGAGACTATTTGCTGACAATAAGGATAAAAAGAAGTGTGTGATTAAAATCCTATAGATTTCACAAATTTGCTAGCCTACATACTGTTTGAAGTTTTTACAAAAAAATATTTAGATTCAGAGTCACTCAACTGGCAAGTTAAAGAGTCTGGAAAATGTTCTCATCTGAATAAGTAGAGTCAAAAGATTAGTCTGAGGAAGAGACAACCTGTTGGCGGGTTTGCAAAGGGTGTGTATGTTTGCTTGGTATTCTTTAGGATTGGGGGGGAATCATTCCTACCTTCAGGTATTTAATAGGCTTCCTGTGTTAGGTGAAAACACATAGAGCTGCCATTTAGGTAGCACAAAAAAAGGCTGAATGTTGACAATTATGGTTAGACCTAATGGAATCGAAAAGTGTTATCATTCTATTGTGTATTTAGGGTAGAACTTGGGACAGTATCTAGAATCTAGGCTAAGAAAAGATAGAAATGATATCCAGAATTCTTCAAAAGCAGGAATATAGATAAAGTATTAAGTTCTATCATGGAGTGTATGTAAGAATTGCATGCTTTCAATTTGAGGTTAAATATATGATTTTTCTCTTTATCTTTCATGTCCAGGGATCTAATATTCTATAATTTTGAAAGCATTCTAGTAAAAATATTATTTTATGTTATTTTTTGTCAGTTTAAAAATTTGCCGTCAAAGTAAGCGGTAAGGCTAGAGTGAATAAGCAAAAAATCACCGCCACCAGCACACAGGGCCAGTTTTCTTCACAGCTTTCAACCTGCTCAGAAAGGCCCCATACACAGTCTTCTTGTAACTTTTGAACAAGGAGGTCTACATTTTCATTTTGTACTGTGCCCTGAAAATTATGCAGTCCATCCTGAACACGTGTTCTTCTTAAATTTGTATGAAGATTAAAATGATAAATGTACATTAATTCTAGGCCATCAAAGACTAGTGTATCACTTTTAAATTACATTTGGGAATTGACCTTATATAACAAAATTTATTGCTCTAAAGATCTTTTTATAATAAACTGTTACATCATCTGTGACAATGGGCATTTGGGAAACTGGAAAATGTCTAAAAGAGCACTGATGTTTTATACATCAATTAACCAAAAAATGTTTCCAAAGGTATACCTAAAAATAAATACAGAAGAAAATATGGAAGAGGCAAAGAGCAAGTCTATGACAACATATCAATTCAAATCTTAGAAATTAGATACACATTTTTAGAAGGAATAAAGGGGACCAGCTGGTGGCAGGATGAATATTAAGGTGACTAGATCCCACATAGGACCATTGGGATCCTGCACCCCGGGTCTTGAAACACATGCAGGGCATGTGTGTATGTGTGCTCAAAATCCCAGAAGGAGAAATGGAAAGGGTACTGAAGCATGATCATCCCCTCATAGGGGGTTGTGCTCTCAATTTCTCTCTCCCTCTCCCTCCCTTCGTTTCTCTCTCTCTCTCCAGTGAGCACATATGTGCTTGGGCAAATAAAAAAAAAAAATAGAATTAAAGAAGCAGCAGGAAAATGCATCATTCTTGTGGTTACAGCTTCTAGGCAACCCATTAAAATGACAAGTAGACACAGGTAGCAACAGATGTATCTACCATCAAATATGTTAAGTTAAATCAAGTGAAAATTTTCAAATGAGGTGACTAATGAAAAGGAAAAGAATAAAAAACACATCTGCTTGCATGGAGATGAAACGAAAGATTCTGCCAAAAGTTTATGTTGAAAAATAATATATAGGTAAAACAACCTATGGGCACTCATCCAATAAAACAAAACAAAACAAAACAAAAATGAATTAGCGTGTTAATGCCAACATCAATTTTGAAATCCTCAAAAAGAAGAAAATTTAAATCGTGGTTGATAGACTTTTTATAATGCAGCAGGAAACAGCCAAAATTGTAGAAGGAAGCAAAATATGCTCAATTTTAAAACAAATGGTATATTTTTGCTTCTCAAAAATATATGTATAACTTGTATGGCTTTATTTTTCTACTTTTGGGATAAATTTACTTGAAATATTTAAGTTCTTATTATCAACTCAGAAATAATTACTTAAATGAATAAACCTCATAGTATTTAAGATGAAAACTTCAAATTATGAAGGCCAGCAGGTGGCATCATGATTAAGGCACTGGACTCTCACATGATTGACTATGGTATGAGTCTGGAGTTGGTGGCTTGAAATTCATGTCAGGCATGTGTACATACATGCCTAGAAACCAGGAGGAGAATGGAGGAGAAGGTATTGCAGCATGTCCACCATCATGAACTAAGGGTTGATTTCTCCCTGTCTCTCTGGTTAGCACACTCACCCTATGGCAAAAGACAAAAAAAAAAAAAAAAAGTTAAATTGTTTACCAAATCAGTAATTTTACAATAATAGTTCATTAATAACTAAAAAAAGTTGGGATAATTATGGACTATTGCGGCTGGAGAGAACTACATCTGAACAGATTGCAGAGAAGTGAAAAAGAAATGTAGAGACTACTTTACTCAAGAAAGGCTTCTAGACCTTCAGAATAGGACTGAGAGAGGTGATGATGGAAATGGAATTCAGCTGCCCTATTCTGAGTCTCACTGTCAAGAAAATTGATGAAAAAGAAAAATTGTAAAAATATTTATGCTTGTGAGATTGTTGTTAAGAAGACAATTGGTTAAAAGCATTATTGCTCTGGAGTAAAATTTTTTTTAATTGGTTAGCACCCCGTTGCTTTCCATTCATGTTAGCTTTCACTGTTCTCTCTCTTCATGTCTTTCCTCTGCTCTTCAGGCCTCAAGTATGCTGTATCTATAAAGTCTTTTAGGTTACCTTATATTTATTGCTTTTATTTTTGATTTTTTATTTATAATAGTGCACATGTGTATGCACTGGAGAGAGAGAAAGAAAGAAGACTTCACAGGGCTTGGTCACACCATGGTCTTCTTTCCCCAGTCTTCCAGCCCACCTGGATCCTGAGCACAGATGCATATTCCCAGAATGTTTTCAGATCAACCAGACCAGGGACTTGAACTGCAGCCTACATGTGGCTTCTAGTTTCACTGTCTGGTATGCTATTAACTGTACCACAGAAGTTGGGACTTTTTAGCCTTTTTTAAAATCAAGTTTTGATATTGTTGTGATCATGCATTATGTTTACAGATAAACAGGACATGAATACCTGAAAATACAAGGTTGTAGGGTCAAAGAAGAGAATCCTGGAGTCCCTAAGTGTCTACTTTTTTTTTTTATTTTTTTTTGAGAGGTTTTTGCAATAGGGTGCGTGCTCTCGCCAGAGAGAGAGACAGAGAGACAGAAAGCGAGAAATCACCCCCCAGGAGGGATGGCCACGCCGCAATCCTTTCTCCTCCATTCTCCTCTCGGGATCTTGGGCACGCACGCACACGCGCCCGGCATGAGTTTTAGGCCACCAGGTCCGGGACTGGAACCGCGGTCAACTACATGGGTGTCCAGCGACATAGCCATTACGCTAACTGCTGGTCCCCCTAAGTGTCTACTTCTAGAGGCTATTTTCTTGATATTGTCTCCTTCTAGAGTTCCCACTCTGGCTTCATTTTAAAACCCTGAGTACAATTAAGTATCTCCTCCTGTCCCTCATTCATGTTACCACAGAGGTCTTGTAGAACACTGAAATGTGCAATGTAACAAACTGCTGTCAAAACAAACAAATGGAATTTTGGGATTTTCCACTTCAGCCTCTTAATCTGAACATAATTCCCAGCCACTTGGTTAATGGAGGGACACCAAGCTGATACCAATCTAAACATAACTTTTCTTTCTTTACTTTTTGGAGTCATGTAGAGATAACCCATGTAATTCCTTCTGCTTGATCCCAGAGGGACAATCACATGAAAATTGAATTAGGATAAAAGCAGGTAGAGCAAATGTTTATTAAAGTCATTTACAATTCAACTAGCATCTACGAGTGGAACAGATGTTCGGAGACCACTTTAGCAGTGTACATGGTAAGGAAGAGAATGGCTGATGCATGATGGGAAGTAGTAGGGATAACCAAGACTTCCATGTGGAAGTCAAGTGACATAATCTCTATGACATCTGCTAGCCCCTAAGAATAATTTTAATTGGCTGGCTGATTGAAAAAAATCTCAAATATGTAATCTAAGGAAGTAAAACTAATAATAATAATGCATTATGTTTGGAAACACTGGTATCCTATAAACGAGATTTGAGTATATAAACAGTTCTTCCTAAATTGAAACTGAAACAAGCCCATTTCAAAAATCATCCATATTTTTCTAAATGTAAAAAGAAATGCTGCTACTGATAAGTGCCATAGGCTGAAAATGTTCTAATTATCCTATATTTCTGTCTTGTTGCGTGTTTCATAGATAAACATAATGCATAATTATCAGGCTAGTATATTGTTATTAACATTTACACAGAATTCTAAATTGTACAACATTCCTAGGAAAGCAAACTGCTAATAATAAATTGTATTTACAGATAAAGTTTATCTACCACAATGAACTGAGAAATTCATGATATTAAGACCTCAAGAAATGATTATTTAAATGATTTAATTATAGCACAACATGTTTTTGTACTGATAATGTGGTAATTACGCCTAACAAAACAGTCCAAATGTTTAACACAAAAATCCAATCTCATTTGTAGCTCAGACTAGTATTTCAAGTGTAATATCTATGTTAGTAATTTAGTTTGATTTTTATAACTCATTAAAATATCTGACTTAGAAATAGCTTCTATGATTTCAAATATTTTTCTGTCAAAATATAAACAATACTAGAAGCATTAAAAATGTTGAGAAATATATCTTATTTGATCATTTTAGATGTACCTTTCCTGATTTACTAAATTCTAATTATAGTTTTTATATTTGTACACAAGTATGAATTATAAAATGCATAACCAGGTGGAAACTGTGCATCAATTTTAGGAATATAAAGAGAGCTCTAATAGTACTTTTGTATTACACTGTGTCTATACAAAGAATTATGCAAACAAATAAAAACAAAGATTATTGTGATAAAATCTTTAAGAACATGTTGGTACATTAAATCTTGCTTACCAACTGCTCACTCTCCATCACTCAAGGAAGAATATAATTCCTTGATTTTGGTATTTGCTGCATGAATCTGCTGTGGCATAGGAATAGAAGCAGTATAAGTTTGGCATGTTTTTACATAGGTGGCCTTGTACTTCTAACTTTTGCCATAACAGTAACATACTTCACATTTTGTGGTTTAAGTAGAACAATAGACACATGCAATTGATCACACACAAGCTGAAACTTCAAACCAATGTTAGCATAGCCCAGCCTGGATCAGTTGAATTGCAGTTGCTCATACGTACATGAACACAGAAAATAAAAATGCTTACTGATATATTCGACTACATTTTGCACTGCATAGGTTTTTGTGTTTATTTTTTTCCAAGTGTCATTGAAGCAACAGCAGACTACTCAATATTTATGTCATTTGATCATCATATCTACTATGTTCAAGTCCTAGTATCTTTTTAAATAAATTATAATTGACTTCTAATTGAAGCACATGATATCACAATATTTTGTTACATAACCGCTGGTAATTCATGTTACATTCAGTCTCTGTGGATTGCCTTCTACTGTGACTACTTCACTGAGGCTAGATCAGAACCTTACTAGGGGAATCATTGCTTGTTTAGTTTTAGATTTTCTAAAACTATATTTATCTCTCTCTTCCATGAGCAAAAGAGACAGGAAGAAAAGTATCTCCTGCAGGGTCTTCAGGCCATGACCCAGCCTCAGCTTCAGTTAGCCCTAGATCATGTGCACACAAATGTTCAGCATGTTCAGGGAGGTTTCTAAACACAAAACGGGACCTCCTTATGTGGATCAGCCTCACATAGCATTGTGTTACCACTCTGCCAATATCTGTGCCCCTGCCCCTTTTCACAAGGTGGTATGGTTTTACTCAATTCCAGTCTTATTCCTCTAAGTCTTATTTCTATGGCCTTATTCCTGTCAGTATTCAGAGAGGTCCTGATCCACACAATAAAAACCTTTATTTTCATCCATCCATCACCACTTACCTCAGAGGGAAACTGGTTCATATTGAAGTAGACAATGTTTCTAGAATATAACCGCTCTCATCAATGCCCCTCATCACATCCATTTTGTGATCCTTGAATTTAGTATTATATCCAGAACACAATGAAAAGTAAATCAAACTTTTTTAGAAAATGAGTGGATGAATGAATGAATGAAGCAGTGCAGGTAATTTAAACTTAAAAGGTTGAAAACATATAATTTGGTTGTTCCTAGAGATTCCCCCACTGATGTCTTTTGAATTCCCAGGTATGTGTGCTTTTAGTTTCTGTTCTTCCCTGCGCCCCAACATTGGCTTCTGTGTTCAACCAACAGTGCAGGAGAGAGCACAAGTGGGAGAAAGGGACAGAGCTGCAGGGGCATGGCTCAAATTCCTCTGCTGGTACCTTTTGAATTCCCAGGTGCACTTTTAGGTTTCACAATTCACTGGGCAATGCACCATCATGCACGCAGCATGCAAATTATACTTCTGGCTTTAGTTACATCTCTCCAGCTCAGTCCCAAATACATCTAGTCCTGAGTATTTGGCAGAGGAACTAAGAACTTAAAACTGGCTACATACACCCTGCTCTGGTTAAAAGATGAGGCTTTCGGCCAAGAACACACCTGGGAAGGAAAGCTGTTCTTTCCAACACTGCAGAACCTACTCTGAAATAGTGGGAAGAAGTGTATACTTCATCATATGGCTAAAAACCAGCTCAGAGACACAAGAAATATGAGGAAACAAGAAAATATTTCTCCCTCAGGGGAACACAACATCTGCTCATTAACCATAGACAACACAAAAGAATTCACAGAAATGTCCAAAACAGAATGCAGGATATTCAGAGTGACAAAACTAAATGAAATGCAAGAGAAAACAGACAACATACTTCAAGAGATGAGGAAATTATTCCACGACTTGAAGAGAAACTCCATATAGAGATAGATACCCTAAAAAATAATCAAACAAAACTTCTGGAGATGAAGCCTGTACTACAGAATATCAAAACATCCCTTGAATGTATTAATAGCAGATTATACCATACAAAAGTTAGAATCTCTGATCTAGAAGACAAAGTCTCTTAAAAACTCCAAGAAGAATAAAAAAATAGCCCTCCTCAAAAATAAGCACAACATACAGGAAACATTAGATACCATTAAATGCTAAGGTATCTGAATAATAGGTATTATAGAAGGCAAAGATTCTGATAAAGGCATAGAAACTCTATTCCATTAAATACTTGCTGAAAATTTTCTAAACCTGGAGAAACATTCAGATATCCAGACACGGGGAATACAAAACTTCAAATAGAATACACATAAGAATATCCTCCCCCAGGCACATTATAGAGAGATTGGTCAAAATAAAAGATGAAGACAGGATTCTAAAAATAAATAAATAAATAGCAAGTGAGAAATGACAAGTTATTTACAAAGGTTACTCTATTAGGCTAACATTAGACCACTCTACTGAAACAATACAAGCAAGGAAAGAATGATCAGCTATATTGAAAAAATAAATAAAAATAAAAGAAAAAATATCCAACTAAAAATACTATACCCAGCAAAATTATCCTTTAAATGGGAGGAACAAATAAAATCATTCTCTGGGGGCCAGCAGTTAGCATAATGGCTATGTCACTGGACTCCCACATAGTCGATTGCGCTTTAAGTCCCGGACCCGGCGTGTGCGTGCGTGCCCAAGATCCCAAGAGGAGAATGGAGGAGAAGGGATTGCGGTATGGCCATCCCCCCTGAGGGGTAATTTCTCGCTTTCTGTCTCTCTGTCTCTCTCTGTCTGGCGAGCGCACGTGCCCTATGGCAAAAATCTCTCCAAATAAATAAATAAATAAATAAATAAATAAATAAATAAATAAATAAAATCATTCTCAGACAAACAAAACTGAAAGAATTTACCAACACTAGATTAGTTCTTCAAGCAGTACAGAAGAGAGTACTAAAATAATAGGAAAAGTAAAGAGAGACAAACACAAATGAGAAAAAAACAAAACAATCAAGAAAATGGCTAACAAAATGGCAAGGAATAATTTTCAAATATCAGTAATAACACTGAAGTCAATAAAATTTCCAATAAAAAGATACAGACTGGCTGAGTGAATAAAAGAACAACAACTTGGGACCAGCAGTTGGTGTAGTGGCTTAACTAAACGCAATGTTGCAGGACTCCCATGTAGTCGACCACAGTTCAAGTGCTGAACCCAGTGACTTAAACTCATACTGGGCATGTGTGTGTGTGTCCGTATGCTCAAGATCCCGAGAGAAGAATGGAGGAGAAAGGATTGTGGTGTGGCCATACCCCCTGGGGGGTGATTTCTCGCTTTCTGTCTCTCTGTCTCTCTCTGTCTCTAAAGACATACATAGACTAAAAATAAGACCTTGATAAAGATGCTCCATACAAATGGAATCTAAGAAAAGGCTGGAATCATGATACTAATTTCAGATAAAATAGACGTCAAGACAAAAAATATAATAAGGGCAACGAAGGACACTATATAGTAAAAGGGTTAATCCACCAAGAAGATATAAGACTTATAAATATCTCTGTATGCAATACTGGAGCATCTAAATATGTCAAAGAGAGATCACTAGACCTAAATGGAGACTGCAACATACTAATCATTGGGGAATTTTAACACCCCACCGTCACCTCTGGATAGATCATCTAGACAAAAATAAACAAAGAGGCACAAGAACTAAATAACACCATAAAGCAAATGGACTTCACAGACATCTATAGGACATTTCACCCAACCAGCATAAAATATCTTTTTTCTCTCTTGGGAGCTCTGGTTTTCCTTCCCACTCCTTCAATAAACTCCTTGTTTGGCTATACCTATACAATTTATATAAATATATATAATTTATATATATTATTAAAATATATAATTATATATTATAGAATATAGAATATAGAAACTATATTTTCTATAATATATATGTAAATTATATATAATATATAAAATACATATAAATTATATATATAATATATAAAATATATTTCTCATCCCCACATAGAATATTTTCAAAGACTGACTATATGGTAGGGCACAAAACAGACCTTTCAAATTCAAAAGTACAGAAACTATAGTTAGCATCTTTTCTGATCACAATGAAATTAAACTAAAAATCAACTACAAAAGAATCCTCAAAATTTCAGAAGCACATGGAAACTAAAAATCCTACTCTTGAATGACTTTACAACTACTGAAGAAAGTAAGGCCAAAATAAAATAATAATTAAAATCAATGATAATGGACTCATGAATCTTCATAATCGATGAGACACAGTGAAAGCAGTCATAAGAAGAAAGTTCATAGCAAGTGGCAATCACAAGAAAATAAGAGGCAGCTGCCAAATAAATAATCTGACATTACATCTCAAGGAACTGGAAAAACAACGACAACAAAACCAAAACTGACAGAAAAAAAGTAATAAATATTTGAGCAGAAATAAGTGATATAGAGAAATAAAAGAACCATAAAGAAAATTAATGAAACTAATAGCTGGTTCTTTTTATTTTATTTTATTGCTTTTTTTTGTTTTTTGCCATTTAGGTTTCATCATAGTGTGTGTGCACTCACTAGAGAGAGACAGAGAGAGGAAGAGAGAGGATAACTGAGAAATCACATCCCCACACACAGAATATAACCATGCCACAATCCCTTCTCCATTCACTTTTCAGGATTTGGGACACCTGGCATGATTTTCATGCTACCATGTCTGGGACTCAAATTGCAGTTAGCCATGTGGGAATCCAGCATCTTAACCACCATGTCACCTACTGGCTCCCAAAAACTGGTTCTTAGAGAGGATAAATAAAATGGACACAACATTATCTAGACTAATCAAGAACAGAGAAAAGAACCAGATAAATCAAATCAACAACAAAACAGTCAATGTTACAACAGATATAAGAGAAATATAAAAGATTTATGGGACAAAGAAATGTGATATTATCTGTTGAAGATAATTTTATAGTTTTATCAACTGAACTAGGGAGAAATGTTCACATGTTGAAATATTCACTTTGTAAGCTAAATAATGAGATTGAATGTATAAAAAAATGAAATTTACAATATTTTAAAATCAGAAAGGTAAAAACAGTAAAACAAAAGATTATGAGAGAATACCATGAGTGACTATAAGCTAACAAACAAAACCTAGTTGAGATGGACAAATTTCTAAACACATATAATCTACCAATATTGAATCCAGAAGAAAGAAAAAGCCTGAATAGATCCATAACAACTAACAAGATTGAATAAGTAAACAATAGTCTCCAAATAAAGAAAAGCCCAGGTTCCAAAGGCTTCACTTCAGAATTCTATATAACTTTTAAAGAAGAACTAATCTCAGTTTTCCCAAGCTATATTTCTAAAGATCCAATGGAAGAAACCCTCTCAAATTCATCCTATGTTGCCTCCGTCATACTGATATCAAAAGCAGACAAAGACACAATGGATAAAGAGAATATAGATCAATATCCCTAAGAATACAAAAATTCTCAACATGATACTAGCAAATTATATCCAACAACACATTAAAAAGATTATATAACATGACCAGGTAGGCCTTATTCCAAGGATTTAAACCATAAAATTAGAGCAATCAATACAAAAAAAAGCATTTGATAAAATACAACATCTCTTAATAATTAAGACACTCAGCAAAATTGGTATAGAAGGAACATTTCTCAACACAGTAAAAACCATATATGACAAACCTATAGCTAACATCAAACTGAGGTTTTCCACTAAAAACTGGGGCAAGATAAGGCTAACCTCTTCCTTATTCTTTTCAACAAAAGGCTAGAAGTTCTAGCCAATGCAATCAGATAAGAGAGTAAAATAAAATGTATTCAAATTGGAAAAGATGCAAAACTATTTCTATTTACAGATGATGTGATTATTTACATAGAAACTCCAAAGGAATCCATGAAGAAAACTCTTAGAAGTGAGAAATGAATTCAGTAAGGTTGTAGGATACAAGGTCAAAATACAAAAATCTATGTGATTCCTATATGCCATCAACAGACTGAGATATAATTGAAGAAAGAAAAGCCATTTATAATAGTCAACAGCAACAAAAGATACCAGAGAATAGACCTAACCAAAGAGGCAAAAGACCTTTACAAGAAAAACTATAAAATCTGAGAAAAGATATTGACCATGATACTCAAAAGTAGAAAGATATACTATGTTTCTTGATAGAAAGAATTAATATAATCATAATGTTAATTATTCATAAATATAAAAATTCAATGGAATTCTGATCAAATTATTAGAAACATTCTTCACAGAAACAGAAAAAAATAAAACAATCATAAAATTTGTCTGGAATCATAATAAGACTTGAATCACCAATGTAATACTGTTAAAAGAATAAAATAGGAGACATTTTACTACCTGACTTCAAGATATATTATAGAGCAGTTTGGAACTGGCAGGAGAAAAGGCATATAGACCAATGTAACAGAATAGAAAACCGAGAAATAGGCCCCACAACACAGTTAACTGATCTTAGACAAAGGACACAAGACAATCCAGTAGGGAAAAGAAAGTCTCTTCAGCAAATGGTGTTGGAAGAAATGGGTATCTACCCGCAGAAAAATAAAACTAGACTCTTGTCGCCCACCATTAACAAAGGTCAGCTCAAAATAAATCAAAGAGCTCAACATAAAGACTCAAATTATAAAATTACTGGTGAAAAATTTAGGGGAAACTCTTGAAGACATTGAATCCGGCATGAGTTTCAAGCCACTGTGTCTGGGATTTGAACCATTTTTGTCCATGTGGAAGTTGAGCCAAGTAACTGCTACACCATCTGCTGGTCTCCAAAGATATGTTTTAATTAGACAACATCTTGAATTTTTTCTGTTACTAATCCAAGCAATATATTTATAGATTGATATATGTATGACTTTTTTATCTATTATTTTATACATTCAGTCACTGTACATTACTACAACTTGTAATATGAATTTACCGAACATAAATACAATGCATGCCAGTCCAGTTAAAGATATTATCATCAATAGGCAATCCTCCATTTCTGTGTCCCTTAAATGTCTTGCTTTATGTTTATCTCCTAGAATCCTTTCCTCTTACTCTCTACCACCTCCCATCCTCTTTCTACATGGATTTCAGTATCCGTAACTGCCTCTCATGCTTCTATATCCTCTAATCTTCCAGTTTCAACCATTGAGTGCAGACAGTCAGTGTATATTCTAAATGTCAGATAAAGAGATCTTTTTAAGACTAACTAAGGGCTGTGGCCAGCAGGTGGTGTAGCAATTAAGGTGTTGGACTCCCACATGGTCAACTATGGCTTGAGTCCTGGATCCAGTGACTTTAAACTCATAGGTGCATGTTTGTTCATGCCCAAAATCCTGAGAGGACTATGGATGAGAAAGAATTGTGGCATGGCCATCTCCCCAGGGTGGTGATTTCTTGCTTTCTGTCACTCTGTCTCTCTCTCTGCCTCTCCGCAAGCACATATACCCTTTAGTAAAAATCTGTATCCAAATAAAAAAGAATAGCAAAGGGTCAGAGGGGACATGGAGGTTGAGGCACTAGATCCACATAGCCAACTCTGAGGAGTGAGTTCCTGATCCAGTGGCTTGGCTTGAAAAATCATACTGGACATGTGAGCATGGGTGCCCAAAATTCCAAGAGGAGACTAGAGGAAAAGGGATGGTGGTATGGCCATCCTCTCATGGGGAATTTTCACTTTTCTCTCTCTCTCTCTCTCTCTCTGTTGACTGCATGTGCCCTCTAGACAAAAAAAAAAAAAAAAAAAAAAAGGCTGAAACAGTATCCTCAGTCAGGAAAGAAACAAAATTTACTGTTTTTGTGTTTATGAGGATATTTGTGAAACAGACATTGATATTAGTATTTTAATAAGGTTATTGTACTCTTGGTTGATATGAAATAATGTTGCTACTCAACTCCCATCAATGAAATTACACAATATAGTTACTGAAATTAGGATTAAGTATTAAAAACTTGGCTTTGATATGTTTGAATCATGTTTTACTCTTTTTATAAGGTGATAAATTATAAGATGTAAGATCTATCCATTTTAATTAGTGTGAATTAAATATATTTTAAAACTCTTAAGAATAAGGTGAGATCTATTAAGTGCCTTGACAGCATATTTCTTTTCTAGAAATTTTTAACATTTCCTTCACTGATGTGATTCTCTTATAAAAATCTTAAAAAGATTTTTTTTATTAAATTAAAACTGAATGTATACAATAGGAAGTTACTAGGACAGAATGAACCTAGCAACTATCTTGTTTTGTTATATATATATCTTTCAAATTAAAATTAGACTTCCATAATTAAAACTGACAAGCTCATTTGCTTTTATAAGATTAAAAGAAAAGGAGTGTTAAAGGAAGTTAAATTAGATTTTACCATCTGTTTAATGAGTTTCAGCCTGGTTTGATAATGTATTTCCAGATATAAAATTTCAAAAGGATCACTTTCAGAAATAGAAACTGACCAGTATTTCAGATAGGTGTATAAATGGCTATTTTAAACTCATTACTATAAAATTCATGATTTTTTTTTATTTCTAATAAAATCTATTTTCTATCATATCTGTGTGGAACAAATAAATGCAAAATTTATATTCATAAGACATCACATTTCATAAGGTTATTCTAATACATATTTTAATTTTATTATAGAACTTTTACTTCATTTAATTTTTAATGAATCCTTATATTGTATTTATTTCAGTTCTTCAATATTTTATGCCTAAGAAACTTCCCCACTGATCCCTGTGACCATATTCCCCTCTTAAGTCAGCCTACTTTCAAGGTGTATTAATTCCTTCAAACCATAGGGGGCCATCTGGTTATGTGCTGCTGAACTACAAGAAATGTGTCTAGAAATTCCTATACTCTGAAGAACTACATCTTCTAAGCACATTCATAAAATGGCATTCCAGGAATTACAATGTACATTTATTGAGTCTGCAAAGCATTATAGGCTCATTACATACCTGCAGAAACTGAGAATATGCATGAGCCAGTCTAAAACTATGCATGGCAAAGTAACGATTAAAAAAAAATCATCAAAGGAATTCTTTTTTTCTCAGCAAAACTTAGAGTAATGGGAGTCAAGCTGTGACAGCTGTGCAGAGAGGGCTATACCTTTCCCAGAAAATCATAGATAATAAGAACAGAAAAGTTGGGTTGTTTGGGAAGCTTTATGAACTACTATGACCCTGGAAACCCAGAAGTCAATGGAGAATAGAATTATGAACTTTAACTAATGCCCAGAAAAAGCTAGAGGATGACTTTTTTCTAGAACATTTAGTCAGCAAAAGGATCAGCCAAGTTCAGACTGAGATATTAACCAGAAGTTTGTAATACTGAATTAATTGAAACTGTGGCATGTTTGTGTGGGCAGAGTATATATCAGGTTTTTACAGAAAAGAACAATTAGCAAGTGATGCCCTTTTATATAAACGGGATGAATAATTTTCCTTTGATTTTAAATTCGCTTTACAAGCCAAGCGATGTACAATGACTGAATGTACAAAATAAATTATAAAAACGTTTATATTTGTCAGATTAATAAATATATATAGTAAATAATCAAGTAGTACCAAAGACTCATATTTTTAAGAATGACATTACTATGACCAAACAATTTATACATCTTCTTTCTTGCTCCTGGAAGCAGTCAAAATTAACTTTAATGATTGTTCTGGCATTAACATTTTATGGCCAGTAATTTGCATTTAATACTCAGTTCTTCAGCTTCTTGATTTATCATTTCTTGGCAATGTTTACTGCTTTTCTGCTACTACTAAGTTCTCACCCATTCAATCATATAGTACAAGCAAATTTTGACCAAAGTGATAATTGTACCCACAGAAACATTATTCACTTTATGATAATAGTGTACTTCATTATATTTATTTTTGTGTAAGATTTTGATTTTATATCATTTATATTTCCCATGGTATCTATCAACTTACATAATTTTCCTTGTATCTGTCACATTTTTCTATATAGCTGTTTCATTTTTTCTCAAATGCTCTTGTAGATATGCCAAATACTTAGCAATATCTTTTTCATATGTTCAAATACATCACTCTAAGTCACTGAATTATCTTTCCTTCTGGCATGAAAAATTTCCTCTAAAAATCATCATTTTTTTCCCTTTCCTTTGTATTCAATATCATGTTCCCTTGGCCTCATATCTTATTTCTTGATTATGCATTTTGCCGGCAGCATTGCATAAACATTTTACAAAAGGTAAATTTGTATACCATTATTTATCTGAAAAATATTTTAATCTACACTGATGCCTGATTCCTGGGAATTTAGCTGGGTATAAAATTTCAGATTATAAATCAGTTGTCTCATAATATGAAGGCACTGCATCTTCATTGTCTTCTAGTATTCCTGATGGGAAGCAGCGACAAATCTGATTCACATTGTTTGCATGCAATCTCCTTTTTTTGTTTGTTTGTTTGTTTTAGGAAAGATTTTGACATCATCTTATCAGTAACATTCAATAACTTCACAATAATTATGTGTGTGTTTGCGTATGACTGTGATTTCATTGTGATGGTTATTTGCGGGCTGACAAAGTCATAAGTCTTAATTTCTGAAAATAATTGGCATATTATTTCTTTGAAAAATTCATTCTCTTTATTTAGTTCTTTTCTTTGAAAATATTATTTGAATATCCTATAATGATGTTCTAATGTCTCATTTTACTCCCTATTAATTTTCCATTTTTGTGTTATTATATTTTGAAATATTTTCCTGAATTTACCTTCAAAGACTTCTATTAAATTTTTAAGTTTTAGTTTTCATACATCTTAAACTGGGTGAAGCTTTGTATTGTCCTCTTTTGGATTATTTGAAAGCAAATTTTTATTGTTTTAAGAATGTCATCATTTTTTAAATTTTGGAATCTATTTGTATGACTCAGCTATTTTCTTCTACACCCTCCATTGTCTTTATTGGGTCATTTCTTTTGCTTTTAAATTTTCTGGGTTTTCTTTAACTACATGGTGATTGCTGATTATGCATCAATATCAAGCATCTTAGCCGGTAGGCTAAGAAAACTATTTTGTACAAATAGGCTATGGTTGAAGATATTCTCACCATTTAATTAAATGGTAAGATATCTTCTCAGTGGTTGGTAATATAGTCAGTATATGAGATCACTGTGGTAAGAAGCAATCAGTTTATGCTGTGTTAGATGGCAACAATATATAACTGTGTCAGGACATTTTCAGGGCCAGGTTATAGAAATTAGTAACTAATGTAATCTAGGTACAAGTTAGCGATGGTCTCAAATAACACAGTGGTGATGAAGTAAAATGTAAATGTAAAAAGAGAAGACAAAATGAAAAATATGAAAATAAGTTAGTAGTAAAGAGAAAAGGAGAATTAAAGATAGTGCCCAATGTATTGGCTTAGGCAACAGGAAGAGCAAAAGGGAGGATAAGTTAGGGGAAGAGGGCCACAATTAGGATGTAGATATGTTCTGGCCATGTTGAACTTGAAATTTCAGATCGCTTGCTCAGTACAAATGTATACGTAAATATTTTAAACCCAGAGGAAATATCACAGAATAAGCCACAATAGCTAGAGAGATGCAGAGAAAGAAAGAAAGGATGAAAAGAGAAAAGGGGTTGGATAAATTTCCAAAAGAACACAGCATTTACAAAATTAAAGAGAAGCATAAAGATTGTGAACTGAGAATAGTCAGAGATTGGTGGGCAATCAGGAGATTGAGATCAAAGAGAAGAGGGTGAACATAGATAAGTGCTACTAAATGATCAAGAGAGGTAAGAATTGATAAATGCAAGTTCTGAACAGAAAAAAAGAAAACTGGTACATTTACCAAGAGATTTTAGTGGAAACAGCAATAAGACAGCAGTGTGTTGGGGAATTAAAGGGGCAAATCTGATACAATTTTGTAGACATTCAGATATCAGGAAAAGACAATATTTATTTAGCACATTTGCAAAATCATCAGGTTAAAGTAGGATAAATTTTCAGTAAACTAATAATTGTTTAGGTTATTATAAGGCAATGTTCTATTTCAAAATTTTAAAAAAACTGATGTTTAACAAAATAGTAAAATATATTTATCAATATTTATCATACACATGGAATTATATAGTATGCTCTCTTTTGTGCCTGTTTTCTTTTTCCATATACTGTAATGTTTTGAAGGTCCATCCATGTTGTGCTAAGTATCACTATATCAATCATTTTTGCTGTGTTGTATTTCATTGTAAGGATATATAAAATTTTATTTACCCATTTCAGTTGATGAACCCCTGGCTTGTTTGTACTTTTTGAATATTACAAATAACATTGCTATGAATATTTATGGAGTCTTTGTAAGAGAGCATTTCTTCTGCATATACCTTAATGAGAAATGGCAGAGACAAGGTTAACACACTGTCTAATATTTTGAGGAGCTGTCAGTCTGTTTTCCAAAATAGTTGTACAATTTTACATTACCATCAGCAATGTTTAAAAGTTCTACTTTCTCCACTTCCCTAAAACATTTATTATCTCTTATTTTTATTATATATAAAATTAAATTGATGCATAAAGGTGTAAAGAAGATGCCTCTAGGTACACTGTGCTTCCAAGAGCTGAAATTTAGCCTACGCTTTGTGTAAACTCAAAAGTCATCCTCTTTAGTATATTGCTTTACCGTGGCAAGCATGTTTTATTGAGGCTGAAGGAAAGTTTTCTTTTCTATTTATTCTATAAAGTTGTTGAATGGATAGGTATGTAAATTAACTGTTAAAAAGCATTAGTATCATTTGCTCTATTTGTTTATAATACAATGGCATACAATTTTTTTCTTTTAGATTTTATTATTCCTGAAGTAATTTAGATCTCAACGACTTTAATTTTTTAAATCTGAATTTAATGAGATTTGGTTATAATTTGGAATCTCATTTGGGGAATATTTTGCATTATTTTAAGCAGAAAAGTATAAAGGTTTTAATCTATAAATAGCTATTGCTTGTCCTAAATTCCTAAATAAAAATATAAAATTCTAATCTTTAATGTTTTATGAACAAGAAACTTAGCAGATAAAAGGTTCAAATCTTAATGTATTATGGTACTATGTAAGATGAGCCACATAAAATAAAAGTCAAAATTTTATCCCACACAAAACAATTACACAATCTAAACAAAAAAAAGAAATTACCGGGACCTGTAGTTGATGTAATGGCTTTGTCACTGGACTCCCATGTAGTCGACCGTGGTTCAAGTCCCAGACCTGGTGGCTTAAACTCATGCCAGGCACATGTGCACACATGCATAAGATCCCTAGAGGAGAATTGAGGAAAAAGGCCTGCGGCATGGCTAGCCCCCTTGGAGGGGTGATTTTTCACTTTCTGTCTCTCTGTCTCTGTCTTTCTGGGGAGCACACACACCCTATAAACCTCTCAAGAAGGAAGGAAGGAAGGAAGGAAGGAAGGAAGGAAGGAAGGAAGGAAAGAAGGAAGGAAGGAAGGAAGGAAGGAAATAAATTACCAATGACCAACCTTAGTACCATTACTTTCTAAAAGAATTCTTAAACTTTGATTTCTAGTTAATTGTACACTAATTGGAATGGTTATTTTATGCTGACAATTGACTTTTTTTAATGAAATGGCCAATAGTGAATTAAATGCATTATATCACAAACTCCAGAAAGCAACCTTCCATTGAATTTACTCAGAGAAACTAATTGTTAAATTAGATTACTATTTAATGTTATTGAGTGCATTTCAAATACTTTCCTTTGAACCAAAAGATAACTAAATGTGTTTTGGTCACCATTACTTTGTTAATTCAAAATTACAAGGTGCCTATTTCTCTGGAATATTAACATTGTAAGCTTGTCCCAGCTATCCCGACACAGACAGTAGGGTCACTGCAGTGTGATTCTGGAGGTGACATAGAAAGCCTCTGATTTCTGGTCCTGGGTCTCCCTGAATACACTAATGCATCTGTAGGTGTGCCAATGGTCTTGGCTGGCTGCAGGACTGGGAGAGGATCAATGGCCAAAGACCCAGCTGGGTCTACATGCCTAAAACTACATCATCTATTTTACTCCTAGGTTGGGACATGATGTTCATGTGCCAAGGAAGTGAAGGGGAATGAGAGTATTGTGGTACATTCCCTGAGCAAGGAAAGGAGTCAGAGAAAAGTTCATAGCATCACCCAACACTCCATGGTGGTCAGAGTTTGCAATTAGCCTTTGAACTGTAAAGATTAGCTGTTTTATGGTGTCACTGTGATAAACCATAGTACATTATTAATGAACAATAGAAGAAAGTCTCAAAAATGTGTTTTGTTTTATTTATTTGTTTATTTTTAGAGATTTTTGCTTTAGGGTGCATGCACTTACTGCAAAGAGAGAAACAGAGCTTGTGAGAGAAAAGTGAAAGGTCACTGCCTGGGGAGATGGCCACACCACAATCCCTTCTCCATTTTCCTTCTAAGATCTTGGGCATGCATGCACACCTGCCCAGCATGAATTTCAAGATACTGGGTCCAGGATTCAAACTGCAGTTGACCATGTGGGAATCCAGCAACATAACTGCTATGCCATTACTAGCATGTCTTTGTTTGCTTTAATTTTTCAGAGAGTGCATGCACTAATCAGAAAGAGAGAGAAACTCAGAGAACAGGAGGTAGAAAACACCTTCAATGGGGTGTAGTCATGCTACAAAGCCTTCTCTTCCCTTTCTTTACACTATCGGAATTTAGAGCATACATGCATCCAGAGTGCCCAGAGGGATTTCTGCTCTGCTCCCTTAAAAATTAGGTCACAGGGCTGCCATTAAAATATGTTTTATAGTAAGCAGTTTAAAAATAAGACCTTAGTTTTCAGAATTCAGAAACTTTGAGATACTAATATCTTTAAAAATTCCTGGAACTAGCCCTATGGCTTAGTGGTTGAGAACTGATTCCACCTGGGCAACCATGCAGTTCAGA
Organism: Tupaia belangeri chinensis; assembly: GCF_000334495.1. Lineage (NCBI taxonomy): Eukaryota > Metazoa > Chordata > Mammalia > Scandentia > Tupaiidae > Tupaia > Tupaia belangeri. The sequence goes on along the minus strand of NW_006159463.1, from coordinate 4,048,291 downwards.
TCCTGGCCCAAGAAACCTGGAAAACTTATTAGGTATATGTGCATGATGCCCAGAATCCTGAGAGGAAGGAGAAATGAAAGAGAATGGATTACAACATGACCACACCTCACTGGGGATGCTTTCTCCTTTTCTCTGTTTCCCAGTCTCTTTCTGGTGAGTGCATATACCTCTAGCAAATGAAAACAAACACTCCTTTACTTTTTTTGCATGTGTAAACATTACTCATATAACCATCCATTGAGATTTAAATTAGAACCACTTCTCAGACTATCATAATTCTAAAGTTACCATTTATCATATCAATATCTTAGGAATAGAATATAAAACAGCAAATTAACATGGTATCTTCCTATGTAAGATTCTCTTATCTTTGCCTGAATCTACAAAGTTACATTTAGTGGGATACATGATATAAAATAGCTACTTATCCTATGGTTTTAAGCAATTGGCAGTGATTCTTGCTATCCTTACATTTAAAAATCAACTTTATTTTACATAGGAAGGCATCTTTGTAAAGAAGTTTTAGTCTCTGTAAACACGAATACTTAATAGGAACTGCTAATATTCTTATATGTATTAGAATTGTTAGGTTTGGGGAAATAAAATGTTATTTACATCTACCACTTTTAACAACACTGTAACATTTATTCGTTTTGCAATAAAAGAATTACAGAAAATTGCCATGATATTACTTTTTATGTTTCATTGAAAGTAGGTAAATTAATTTCTAAGTAGTGAGGCATTATCATTCCCAACTAACAGCACTCAGCAGTTAGGATTCTAACTGCTGACATGATCTTCTTTGAAAAATGATAGATGTTTTTTAACATTTAGAGACAAATTACTGTATAACTGTGGCTGTTTTGCTGACAACTTTACACTAAACAAACATAGTCAATGTGAACAAAACATTTGAAAATAAGTTTGCTAGGTAAGCAAATCTGAATTTAAAAGATTCATACATTCTCTCAGCCAGATATACTAAGAGGAATCACATTTTTTATCTATATTATCAAAGAGCAATTCAGTCGCATGCAACCACCTAAGAAAGCTGATGCTACCATTAGGGAATTCTTCTTACTAGGAAATTTTCCCCTAGCTATTGGCCATAACATATTTATCATAGATCATCTTCAAATGTACAAGCATTATTCACTTCAGGAATGGTTTTGGAATGTAGGAAACTATTGGAAAATCTCTCCGAGTCTGCAAAATAGCTGGTTTATAGTAAGCCATTAGAATCATGGATGGAGAAAGTCCTGGCTGACTCCCTTTTTTTCCTCCAAGTTTCCTACTGTCTCTTCAGAAGGACATACAAAGCAAGTGAGGGAGGGCTGCAACGCTGAGCTATAATCTACAGGTATCTATTTCTATCAGCCCTTCTCAGCAATTACTTATTTTTCTGGACCAAACATAAAGATAGGGCTTTCTCTAAATGGGGGTTGCTTATGCTATGACTTCTCTATATAATTCCTTTACATTTCTATAGTCTTTTTTAAAATTTACTATAGGGTACATGTGCTTGCCAGAGAGAGAGACAGATAGACAGAGATGGCAGGGTGGAGTGAGAAAGAATCTCCTCTTCTTCATTGTCCTCTGGGGATTTGGGGCATACATAAACACATGTCCAGTGAGAGTTTTTGAAGCCACTGGGTCTGGGACTTGAACTGTATAGATGGTTATGAAGGATCAGGCTGCTTTAACTATCATGCCAGTCAGCTAGCCCAAAACTTCTGTAGTCTTTTAACTAAAATATATCTTTTGACCATCCTCAGAATGCCCCACGGTGACACCCTATTAAGGCTAATATTACTAAAGAACTACTTACTACTCTGATCTCTAGAATCCAGTAATGTCCCTGGCCACTGTCAGGATTCCTCTCACTCTTTTTTTTTTTTTTTTTGGAGAGGTTTTCGCTATAGGGCGCGTGCGCTCACCAGACAGACAGAGAGAGACATAGAGACAGAAAGCGAGAAATCACCCCCCAGGGGGGATGGTCACGCCGCAATCCCTTCTCCTCCATTCTCCTCTCGGGATCCTAGGCACACACGCACACGCGTCCAGCGTGAGTTTTAAGCCACCGGGTCCGAGACGCGAACCACAGTCGACTACGTGGGAGTCCAGAGACATATGCATTATGTTAACTGCTGGTTCCCTCCTCTCACTCTTTTAAGCAGGGAAAGCCGATGCAGTCCATTTATTTCATGTATAAATTGCTATAACTTACTAGGGAAAAATTTGGCAACACTTATCAAATTAATTAATGATTATTAATAAGTTGACACTTGGTAATAACATTGAGAATGTATATAAGGAGAAAAATGCAAAATAAAATAATTTCAACTGATAATCCTATTTTTCTGAAAAACTTATAATAATGTAACTATCCAAATTTAGATGTTTGATTAAGTAAAATTATAATCTTCCATATGTTAGAATAATTTGCAAGCACTAACAACCATATGGCTGAATTTTTAATGTCATGGTAATGTATTTATTATGTGTTGTTAGATGAATAATTCAGGTCATAGAACAAAATGTACCCTATGATGATCCCAATTTTTTTTTAAATATTGATCTATTTATATGTATATTTAGGAAAAAGTATAGGGAGGTGAGTTATTTTGTTAAGGTACCAGATATATTCAACATATGCTTCTTCAATTTTGAGATTTTTTTGCAGTATATGTTTTTCATATGATTTGCTGCTTTATAATCTTGACTAATAGTTTTGGTGTGAATGCATACTATGAAGGAAAGGTGATGATCTCATACAGTTTCATGGTTTGTTTATTTATTTGTTGTTATTATTATTATTATTATTTGGAGAGATTTTTGCTATAGGATGCATGCACTCACCAGAAAGACAGTGAGAGACAGAGAGACAGAAAGCGAGAAATCACCTCCCCAGGGGAGATTGCCACGCCACAATCCCTTCTCCTCCATTCTCCTCTTAGGATCTTGGGCATGCACGCACACACGCCTGGCATGAGTTTAAGCCACTGGGTACGGAACACAAACCACGGTCTACATGGTAGTTCAGCAGAATAGCCATTACGCCCACTGCTGGTCCCCAGTCTCATAGTTTAAATACTATGTCTATATGCTTATGCTCACAAATTACTCCTCCAGTTTTTTGCCCCAATTAATTCTGGACATTTCCTCTTTGATGTCTCACAGGTATTTCAAATTTCACAGAACTATTGATTTCCAGTCAATTCCAGGAATCCATCCCCAAACCTACTCCACTCAGAATTTCTTTTCTTTTACAATTTATTTATTTATTTATTTTTATTTTTTTAAATTCCATTTGTTTTTATGTTTTTATTTTTTCTTTCATTTATTTTTTCATTTTTTCACAAATATTTACTTTACATAGCAGAATTTCTTTTTTCACATAATGACACGATCCATCCTATCAAACTTCACTATTGTCTTTCTTCTGTTTCTATACCTATACTTTCTAGTCCAGCAACAAATCCTGATATTCCCCCGCCAATATTTGTCTGAAATATTTCACATCTCACATTCCCACTTTTATCCTAGTTCCAATGGCTAGAATCGGCAAGACGAGTTGACTACTATTAAAACTCCTTTGATTCTGTTATCAATTGTACACTAAATTACTTCATTCTTCTATACGGCTCCCTTGTCCCATTTTTCACAGTGAAGTCAAATTTATTTTTATAAAACACAAATTAAGTTATATCATCCTCTGCCTAAAGTCTTAACAGGATTGCCTATCTCACTTGGATAAAATGTAAACTCTTTAGTAGAGCCTCTCTGGCTCCTCAAAGTACAGTTTATTTCTTCTTTTCCCCTTATCCCCTATGTTTGAGCCACACTGCCATTCTGTTCTCTGATAAAATGTATTCCTGTCACAGGTCCTTTACTCTTATTCATTCTGCACCAAATAGTTCTCATAGATTCTCCTAAGACTTTCTTCTGCTAATCAGTAGCAACCCAAACATCCTCCTCTGAGTAGACTTCACTAGTATATTCTTAAATATCTTGCTCTCCCTCACCCTGTTTTGTTTTCTAGATAAAATGTGCCAGCAACAGTTATTGTATTTGTTTATTCACTTGCTTTTTTTTTTTTTTTTTTTATAATGTAGGTCCAATGAGTGCAGGGTTATGTCATGGTTTGTTTGACACTTTAACCTCAGAACCTTTTGTAGAACCTGACCTATCCTAGAAACTCAATGAGCATTTGTTAAACATTTTGAATAAATCAAGACATTATAAAGTAGAATTTTTCAGGCTGATAATGTGGTATGGTGGTTAAGGTAGCTGGATCCCACAAGGCTGAGTGCATGGTTTGAGTCCCAGACCTGGTGGTTTGAAAAAACATGCCAGGCATATGTGAATGCCCAAAATCCCAGGAGGAGAATGAGGAGAGGGGTTTGTGGCATTGTCACCCTCTCTAGGGGCATGCTTTCTTACTTTCTCTCTCTTATTCTCTGCTTTGTTCTCTCTGGAGAGAACACATTTTCAAGGTAAAATCTCTCTCCACTTGTTTGGTGACTTTAATTGCAGAAGTTTAAGGGTGAAAATAAAGTTCAGTTAAATGGTGGGTCAAGAAAGGTGGTATTTTGGCTGATGTACAGTGGCAATTTTTGGCAATAATTATAGTTATTTTTTCTATATACTCATATATGAAGAAAAAAGGATAAAAAAGAACATTATTTAGCTCTATGATAACAGATGGTATTTTTCATCTTAGAATATTGAGTCAGACTTATTAACCAATACCAAATTTTATTTAAACACTGATTAATTGATCATTGAAGCTACAGATTAGATTCTGACATATGCTGTAGATTAAATTCTGAAATATATTTCTACTTCTACTTTCTCTCTGGCTTATACTACTCCCAAATTAATAATTTTTCACTTACAGAAGACAATTTCCTCAACCTTTTTATCGCTAACACTGTGGTGGGTCCTCTTAATTGCCCCTTGATACTGCAGAGTGCAACAGCCACCTCTGCCAGGGCTCGCTCTCTCTCTCTCACACACACACACACACACATTATCAGTAGTCAGAAGTCTGCAAAATAAAACATTCCTCTTCATCTCTAGGAGAGCTGATTTATGAAAGAGCATGTTTTAGCACATTAAAGGTGAATATTTTAGTGTCACCTGTCCAAGCTATGACTTTATGCTATCCTCTGTAAAAATCTAAATTTCAATCTTATCATCCTAGTAGACTTTGAAAAAGATAAACCTCAAAGGTAGCATCGTATTTGATTTTTTTCTTGTAGCCCTAGAATGAAACTTAATCATGCATAACTGGAGATCTGCACATTCTTATAAAGATGAAAGAATTTAACACAGGAGCTAAAAAAAAAAAGATAGGATTACTTTCCTCTGCCAACTTGAAAAGTCTATGGCTTTGAAACTTACGAAATAAGAAAATGGAGTCATGTTATGCTCAATGGGCAACTTATCAGAGAGCTCCTCCTCCTAGGGGTTTTTATGAGCCTTTATATATTGGGAATGCAGGTATTCCATTGTGAGTGTTTCCTTATAACTGTGCACTTCTTATGGTATATCAGCTCCACCTTACTAACTTGCAACAGGGTTTCCATTTCACTTACATCGTGTGTGAATATATATCCCATAAAAACATTTTGAATACCTGCCTCTTGATACATACACTTGAGTACATAAAAACTCTATGCACACATGCTATTGCTTTAATACATTACATATTATACATCTTCCTAAAACCCAAAGATATATCCAAAAAAGAGATAGAATAAATACACCAAAGTTCTATTTTCCTTCCTGTACTCCCTGGAGAGGGCTTACTTCACTTTGTAAATCACAGAAATTATTTCTCTCAATGAATGAAACTGGTTAATAGTAAAACTCTCTTCCATTACTTTTTTTTGGTTTTTTGTTTTTCACTTGTCAAAGGGTACATGCTTCATATGTATTAAAATGGCAGTATATACCCGTTTGACCTAATAATATTATTAACGACAATGAAGCATTTCATAAACAATCATTAGATAGACTAGAAGTAAATACTGTTTTTCAAAATACATAGAATAAATACTAAACATGTATATTATTTATGTATGACTTAACTTTTGTTGCAAATATAGGAAAAAAACTTCATTGCAGGGTTCAAAGAATTACCTGAAAAACAGCCCCAGCCTCTTCTATGAACTGACATGTGTTCTCTCCAATGGTCATGGTATTCCTATGTTTAAACCTTATTCATGGAGGATGAATGAAGCATGAAGCATTTTCTGAGATTCTTGTTATTGAAACATTGAGACTATTGTTTGTTTTCCATAGATACAGATGGCTCACTCTTAGAATACCATTGAACATCAACTCCATGAAAATCATTCAAATAAATATTTCCCAAATTCTCGACACAAAAAACTTAGTATAATACTCTATTTTGGGTAAGGTTATCAGATGAGAGTAATGAATTTACCTAATATAATGGAAAGCAACCACTTATTTAATATTAGTGAATAGTCCAATAAAAATAGAATGAGCACTTACCTGAATAACATGCTTCAGTTTATCAATAATCTGATTTATCACAGAATCAGTTCCTTTGACTTTGACTTCAGGATTTCCAGATTGGGCTTTGAGTCCATTTCCAACCACACGCTCAGAATAGCTAGCAAAGTGAAAGATAAATGACTCAGTAACTCAGTCACTGCATTATCTCCTCAACGACTTACCAGATTTGAGCTCACAATTTCCTCCTGTAGGAACATACACAAACGAAGTTTTCTTGGAGCACTGGAATAGCTACAACTCTGTTTCGAGTAAAATTCTTATCATGCAAACATAGATTATTCTAAAAATAATGCTTTGTCTCAGAGGACCCAACCCCAAATTATTTGTTTTAGATACTACTTATGAATGTGTTTGAAATAATTAATACATATCTCAGTTTGTCACCAATTCCTGCTAAGTTATACATATATCTGCACTCATATTTTGTGAGGCAATTTACTTCATCTTATGCAATATACAGATGAGTCCCAATAACATGTTTTAAATTATTGGGCTATCAAAGGAAGAAATACATGTAGGTATTACATATACAAAATACATCAAAATACATACCGTATAAAAATATGTTTAACCATACAAGCCAAAATCTCTTTCTCTCAGAATAAGTGAACAAAAATAAACCAATCTCAATCTATGCTACAGTATTATTAAACATTCCAGAATTGCTATCTCTAGGTATCATTTAAATAAGAAAAAATACTATAAAGTAGAATATTTAAAATACTTCAAATAGGACAAAACTTAATAAAACTAGTTATTCTTTCCTCTTCTGTAAGGTTAAGAAAGACAACAACACAATAGTGCTATTTACCCACCAGAATTTTTTGTTTTGTTTTGTTTAGGTTTGTTATAGGGTGTGTATGCTTGCCAGATAGACATAGAATGAGAGAGAAAGTGAGAAATTCATCCCTCCTCTGGGGAGACAGCAACACCATAATTTCCCTTTCTCCATTTTCCCTTGGGAGCTTTGGACACACACACACACACACACACACACACACATATATGCACCTGATATTTTGCAAGCTACCACATCTGGGGCTCAAACTGTGCAGTTGAGCATGCGGAGTCCATGTCTTTTTTTTTTTTAAGAATTATTTTAATAAATTTGTTTATTATTTATTTGAATTTGACCAGAGAGGGACAGAGTGAGAGTCAGAGAGAGAGAGAGAAAGAGAGAAAAAGCGAGAAAGCAAGCCACCAGGTCAGGGCTTGAACTGCAGTTGGTCACGTGGGAGTCCAGTGCCCTTAACCACCACACCACCTGCCAGCCCTGGCACAGTGTCTTAATCATGACACTACCTGCTGGCTACCCCAGAATGGTTTAAATGAAAAACACAAATTATACCAAGTATTTGCCACTGTAGCAAATGGAACTCTCTTCCATTGTGGTGAAAGTATAAACCATTACTTGTCATGTATGATAAAGCTACCTATAGCCTGTGATCCTGGGTGTACATCCAATAGTGTTTACCAAAAGAAGGGAATAAGAATGCATATATAATGTATTTGTCTTGACTGATATGCAAGGTATTCCTTCTGGAAAAAAGAAATGTAATACACCATAAAGATACGTGTGATTCAATGTAATATAGACAAGATTATGATAATAATAAATAAAAAAGAATGCATACAGAAGCACCATTCAAAATAGCCTCAAACTGGATACGATTGAAATATCAATAAATATAATAAGCAAACAAATGGTAGTGCAAAATAAAATATAGCCAGGAGAATAAATGAATTATAGTTATATTTAAAAAGATGAACGAATCCTATAAACTCCTCTCCCCTTTCTGATGAGCACATACACTCTAGCAAAAAAAGAAAAAGGTAAAAACAACAAAATACAGAAAATCTTATTGTGCTTTTTTTTTCTTAATATAATTACAACAGACATTTTTTATTAAGTCATATATATATATATATACACACACACACACACACACACACACACACATACACATTAAGATTCACAGAGTCTTTTTACTGGGCTAAGTTATTCTGTCATAACTAAATGAGCAATTTAGAGTCCTAGTTTGGTACAAAAACTTACTCCCCACAGACTTTAATTTGTATGCAAAAAGCATGGTTACTAAATTACATAACTTTTTTTTACAAAGACATTTTCAGTTTCTCTTACTATGAAATTTTAATAAATCATAGATTACTTCTTTTCTTCCTGAGTATACACGTAAGGAATGGATAAAACATTCTAAGGATCCCTACAGAGGTTTCATGACTTGAAAAAATAGTTCAGATTTTACAAGAAGGAGAGAATAAACAAAAAAGAGATAAAAGCAAATTTTTTTGTTAGAAAAATAATAGACCCACCATCTGAGCTTACTTATTCCAAGCAGGACAGGTAATAGCAGAACCACTCCTCAACTACTCATCCCTTTTCATTAACTAGGGGAAACATCAAGCACTGATGGATTTACATTCTACAGAATGTTTTAAAAGGATGATTAATAGGATTTCATTATTCTCTCTTTTGAACATATGAAATAGTAACAGAAAAGGGCTAATAAATATATACAGTATGGCACGAAGAGGTCATTTCTCCTGACGTTAAGAATATGTCATATGTAAAATTGGTACCATGCCCTATTGGCTGATGTTAATTATATTTCATTTTGAATATAATCAATAAATTTCAGTTCTGATTCACAAAAAAATACAAGCTTTGATGTACAGTTATATAATTTCAGAAGGAAAAAATACCTGAAATCTGACCCTGGAATTTATTGTAATTAGTTAAAGGGGTCTGTCTTGAATGTCTTTGATAACATGACTGGGGCAATGGGTTGTAAGAGTATGACTACTGATACCAGAAGAAAATACCAGTTCATTTTTGTTCTCTTACCATTATTGCTATCTTTATTGGAGGTTAAAGACTGAGAAACAGAGAAAGACCGAGACTGAGACCTTGATATGGTTGTTATTGGTAGTGTTTTGTTTATTACTTTTTGATACAACTTGGCTATCAGATGGATATTGAAATTCTTCCCATTTCTAGAGTCCACAGTCTTCTGATTTCTAGGAGATTAAGCACTGGTTTTATCTTTGACTCTGGTAAATACATTGCTATCTTGGGATGTGATTGGTTATGTTATCATTAGTAAATCCCTTCTGCAAGAAAACTTTCTTTTTTTTTAAAGAATTATTTTATTTGACCTTATTTATTTACTTAATTTGACCAGAGAGGGACAGAGTGAGAGAGAAAGAGAAAGAGAACGTGAGAAAGCAAGCCGCCAGGTCTGGGACTTGAACTGTGGTCAGCTATGTGGAAGTCCAGGGCCCTTAACCACCATGCCAACTGCTGTTCCCCCAAACTTCCTTTTTATAGCATTTCTGTACCTCTCTTCCTGACTATAGTAGCAAATGTGAAAGTGTAACCTTTGTAACTTCCCTTGATATGGGGGTGACGCTGGGTGCTATTGGGACTGTTGCATGCATACCTGCAGCTTCTATTTAGCCCCTTTCCTCTATATTGAAAGCCTTGAAATCTCAGCCCAGAAAGGAGTCATATGATTGACTTTTATGTGCTAGGTTTATGGAAATAAAATTTCATGGTAGAATAGAACCTGATTGGGGATTTAGAGAAGGGAGACATCTGTAGAATCATTTCGAAGCTGAGTTTTTGTGATTTAACTACTTCTGTTCAATTGCTGAGCTACAAAACCAATTTTAAATTAATATCTACAATTTCTTTTATTTTATACTTATATAGACATAATGTTTCATTTTGAGCTCAAAGTTTCTGAACTTAATCATAAAGTCAAACTACAGAGAATTAATGAAGACCTTATTATGGTCTTTATCATTTATATAAAACTAATATCTGGGACAACCAGATGGTGTAGTAGTTATATCGCTGGACTCCCACAGGGCCAACTGCAGTCTGAGTCCCAGATGCAGCAGTGAAACTCATGCCAGGAGCATGTGCGTGCATGCTTAACATCCCAAGTGGAGAAGGGATTGCAGCGTGGCCATCACCCCAGGGGATGATTTTAGCTTTCTGTCTCTCTGTCTCAGTCTCTGGAGCAAGTGCATACCCTATAGAAAAAAATTTTTTAAAAAAACTCAAAAAAATTTTCCTTGAGGAATTTTGTGATATATATAATAGCAATAAGCATTATTTTAATAAGTTAATGCCATGCTTTGTGTCATAACTAACAAATATTTAGCACATCACTGCAATAAATTGAATAAGAGCCTATTTAAAAAGACTTAAAAAACATGAATTAATTAAAGAATGGATATTAACCACTCCTCATCTAAATGAAAAATTTGTTTCATTTGGCAAGGCATATATCTGTGAATGTCAATTTAGCCAGTAGAATCACAGGTAAGTAGTTTTATGACATTTTAAAATAAGTTATGTGAACTGGTAGCATGATATTTCCAAATTAAAAAACAGTAACTTCATATGCAAAATCAATATGGTTAGGAACTTTTTCAACATCATATTACTATGAAACAATATTTTCAACATCTTATTACTATGAAACAATATTTATATTTCACAAGTACATCTGAAATTATATTGAATAACTTATTTTTTAGCATTAATGTTTATCTTCTAATTCAATTGGCCAAAGGGAAAAAAAGAAAAAAATGTGTGTGTGTGTGTGTGTGTGTGTGTGTGTGTGTATGAGAGAGATTTTTGCTATAGAGTGTGTGTGTTTGCCAGAAAGACAGGAGAGACAGAGAGACAGAAAGCAAGAAATCACCCCCCAGGGAAGATGGCCACACCGCAATGCCTTCTCTTCCATTCTCTTCCATTCTCCTCTCAGGATCTTGGGCACACACGCACAAGTCCAGCGTGAGTTTAAGGTCCAGGACTCGAACCGCGGTCGACTACATGGGAGTCCAGCGACATAGTCATTATGCCAACTGCTGGTTTCAAGAAAAAATATTTTAATCAGTTTTGGAGACTATCCGTATAAACTATCTAACATTTCCTCTAGTTTCAATTATTTCTGCCTCCTAGCAAAAATAAACAATGTTACAGACTACTTCTACATTCTAAATTAACACAAATAGGAAAGATACTTTTTAAAAAATGACTTGTTCGGGCCAGCAGGTGGTGTGGTGGTTAAGGACGCTGGACTCCCACATGGCTGACAGTGGTTCTAGTCCCGGCCCTGGCGGCTTGCCCTCTCTCTCTCTTTTTCTCTCTCTCTCTCTCTGTGTCTCTCCCTGGTCAAATTAAAATAAATAAAGTTAAATAAAATAATTCTTCAAAAAAAATGACTTGTTTTTCTGGAAGCAGCAATTCAAACCACCTGCTCTGAATCTAAAAGTTTTCTGAAAGTATTGATGGGTTAGTTTATTTTGAAGGTGCTTATGGCTGAGGCTGATGGAACCAGCTAGACACACAGAATAAATTATAATCACACTTAATTCCTATGTAATGGCAAGATTGTGACACTAGTAGAATGTGACTAATTTCATTAAATTATTATATCTACTCTCATTAGATTCAGCTTAGTTTTCCAAATTTATATACATGCCTCAAAGGGAATAACTAGGTGTTTCTGTTCTCTCATTTTAATTTTTATTGATGATTAAGAGTGAAAAGATATTTTAACTGAGTCTTTTATTTTTAGAACTAGTTCTCTGGTTTTACCACCATCAGACTGTGAGGGTCCTTAGCAGGTTGCTGAATCTAGAATCCTGCCTTCAAGAAGAAATACACCGATATTAGAAATATAGTACTTGGCATTCATCTCTTGACCTACAGCCTAATAGACTTTTTTTTTGTCTGTCTTTGGTGACAGAAACATAAATTTCAAGCTGGAAAGGACCTTGGAGGTCATCTTGTCCAACCCAAGCATCTTTTAAAACAAAATGAAGTATGTTTATTTCATCATTTTATACTTATGCATTGCATATTTCCCAAAAAGCCTTTGAGACAGCTTATAATAAAAGGCACAGACACTATAAAACAAGGGAACGATGAAAGAATAAGAAAGGGTTTAAGAGGTGACAATTATATAAGGAAACCTAGAAAAGGAGACATTACCCCTAAACCCAAAATTCAGCATTAAGTGTCTTGTTATTGAAAGCTAAAAGGAAAACTGGAATTAAAAGCAGTCTTATTAATTAAGAATAAGTATCTATAGATGTCAGTAGCCATGTTTTAGTATTTTTTTTTTAATTTTGCTAAAGGGTGTATGAGCTGGCTTGAGATAGATGGAGAGAGAGAGAGAGAGAAGGAAAGTACAGAAGGACCCCCCATGGATGATGGTCATGCCATAATTCCCTCTCCTCCATCTCTCTCTCCTTTCAGGACTTTGGGTATACATGCACATGTGCCTGGCCAGGCATATTTCTCAAGGTACCTGATACAGAACTTGAACTGTGCAGTTGGTCTTGTGGGACCCAACCACTTTCCCCACCACACCACTGACTAGACCTGGTATATAAATTCTTAAGCAGAAATTATGAGTCTTTAAGACATAGACAATAAATATAATAATCTTCAATAGTAATTTCAAAACCTTAAAAGATGTAAGTAACATGTTCCTTTCTTAATAGAATGCTTTGTTGAAAGCTGCCTTTATGTTGTAAAATGGCAGGATGTTAAATTACATCATGTTAAATTGGCTGCATGGGGCCAGCAGGTGGCTTGATGGCTAAGTCAACTGGCTTCCATATTGCAAACTGCCCAGTAAAGAGTCCTGGACCCAGTGGGTTGAAAATCATGACAAACGGATATGCATATTTGCCCAAAAGCCCAAGAGGAGAATGGAGGAGACTATATCACTGTGTCATAGTTAACCCCTCTGAGAGGTGCTTTCTCACTTTCTCTCTTTCTCTGTGTCACTTCAGTGAAATGCACATGCCTTATAACAAAAAAAAAAAAAGGACTGTGTGATGTTATTTTCTTGAGACTGATTATTTAAGTTGTTGAACATTTAAACTTTGAGTATTTAGACAATTAGACAAGTGAAGGGTTATTATTTCCTTGAATTTATTATTGGTTTTAATTGATATTTTATTCCACCCCTCATACAGAATATATTCTCTGGGCAATGTATTAAAGTATTGTAGAAAAAGAATCTCAGGGCTAAAATAACTTGAGGAAAATCAACAACAGAAGTTAGGTTTAAAGAACTATTTCACCAGACTACACAGGAAGCAGGAATACAGAAGTAACCTACCAATAAACCCCAACGGCAGGGGAATGGCAGCATAAGTTAAGATATATTTTAATGGGTAGCCAGTCATATGTTTTCTAATATATTTTTTGATGCTACATGTAATGGAATCATTTTATTTTTCCTTTCTTCACTTCCATAAAGTTGAATTTTTTAAATAAATGAGTTTACAAATATAATTTTCAGACTTTAAGTTCATGCTCCATAACTTGAATGGTCTTGATATGTGACCCAAATATTTCGGGATTGAGCATGAGAACCTCTTAAATGACTTAAGAGCTCAGGGTTTTTTTTTTAATTTTATTATTAATTTGATGAATGGTGCATGCATTCAATAAAAAGAGCAGAGAAAAAAAGTGAGGAAGCATCCTACATGGAGAATGGTCACACCATCGTCCTTTCTCCTCCTTTTGGAGTTTTAGGCAAACATATATATGAGCCCTGTATGTTCCTCAGGCTGCCAGATCCAGGATTTGAACTGTGTGGGTGATCATATGGAATCCAATCATCTTAACCATCAAACCACAGGCTGGCACAAAAGCTCTGTTATTTATTTTGTAATTTTTATCATGAATATCTCTGTATTTTTGGCTTTATCAAATAAATTACTCAGGAGAATTGATAGTAAATGCTAGGCATGGTAACATAAGAACTAAAGTAATTAACTTATACACACACACACACACACACACACACGCACACATACATATATAATATACACATGGGCGTATACACATATGTGAGTGTGTATTAACCACATCTCCAGTGTGGATAAGAGAAAGGAACTTTTCTCAAAGGTAAAGGACAACACTCTCTTTCTATATTCACTTTTGCTTTTAACACCAAGAAAGCCGAGTTCCTGGACCTGAGGAAAAGATCTGCAGTTTGAAAAGATTTGTAAGTAACTTTTTATTGGTAAAAATAACCCTGTAAATATAAGTATTTTTAAAAAATTACAATTTAAGCACAACACAGTTTCAATGTATGTCTCCAATTCTGATTTAGAGTCTTGTTTAAAATTCTACTTGGATTTGTTGAATTACACAGTAAAAATTGATAGGTTTCAAATCATAGTAATTATTGTGAATGGGGAGGGAAAAAGGAAAAAAGAGAAAGAGGTAGAGAAATAAGCTTTCTGTCAAAACCTCATCCTAAATACAGTATAGCCAATTTCCAGTTATCAAACAGCCCTAAGACCACAATCCACATACGTAACAGAATTAGTTTATTGTCCTCTTATATCTATAAAAGAGTTGCTTCTCTCTTTACTTATATTTATTTATTATTTTTTTTTACCAACCTCAGAAAACAATATACAGAAAACAGTTGGACTTAGTGCAATAGAATTACATGTGGCTAGGGACTTTGAATTTATTCTTTTCTTTAAATATTTATTGTAATTTATGATCAACATATAAGTACTACCCATTTTGTAGGATACAGAATAGTCTTTAAAAGCATGTCTATGGTATGTAATAAACAAATTGAGGATATAAACATATTCACCACCTTCAACATTTAACATTATATTACATTGTGAACATTCAAAACCCACTCTAATGCTGTACATTCTGCAAGTATGGACTGAATTCTCTGACACTCTTTACTGTAAGATACAATTCTAAAGAAAAACATATTGATTCAAAATCAGGCAGCAAAAGACTTCATAAATGAAAAAAAAAAATCTTAACCCTGAAAGAAAAATATGTCATTTCTATGCAGGTGACTATAGAAGGTGAGAGTTTAGAACCCAGAAAAAAAAACTATGGTTATCAATTATTGGTAAAACTATTTATAGCAATAGTTATTTATTGGTAAAATTGTGCATAACAATAGTTTATTATGAAGAGATGGAAAAAGAACACTTTTACTCACACACTGTGAATTCTTATAAGAGCCTAGTACTGTGTTGTACATAAGTAAGTCCATGAAAAATGAAAACAAAACAAAATTAGAAAGAGATGTTTAAAAGTGAAGACATGGTGAAGACAGTGATTCGAAATGACAGGTTTTACAAAGTTCTAAATTTTAGCCTTTTTAAAACTCGTTCTAAAGAAAGATTCTGCTACTTGTACCAGTTTGGACTTTTCCTTTATTATCTAATATCTAGTTTTATACAATGGATAATGGTTATAATAAATATATAAATTTCTTTTTTTTTTTTTTGGAGAGATTTTTGCTATAGGATGCGTGCGCTCGCGAGACAGAGAGAGACAGACAGAAAGCGAGAAATCACCCCCCAGGGGGGATGGTCACGCCACAATCCCTTCTCCTCCATTCTCCTCTCGGGATCTTGGGCATGCACGCACTGGCGGCCAGCATGAGTTTTAAACCACCAGGTCTGGCACGCGAACCGGTCGACTACGTGGGAGTCCAGCAACATAGCCATTAAGCTAACTGCTGGTCCCGTAAATATATAAATTGAAACCTGTGGACACAACTGTTTATCAAATAATTGGTGAAGTTTTATTTTAACCTGGTTGTGTATAAAATAGTTGAATCTGCATTTTTAGCCTTTTGCCTGGGAAATTTAGTCCCAACATCCAATGGTATTATCAATACGTGTAAATTTATGCTTTTTTTCTAATTGTTTTTTGTTCTCTTTCTTCTTTTTGTCTGCCTTTAGTTTTCCTGGTGTAGTAGTTCCAGTTAACTGCTGGTCCCAGAAAAGATATTCTTATCTCCTGAAATTGGTATTTTGTTTTTCTCTTGCATCTTGTTAAGTTTTGTTACAATTAATAATCTTAATTATTTTTCTGAATTTTCATCTTGTGTTTTACCCAGTTTGTGTGAGGAGTTCTGATCGTTTAAGGGGAGGTACCTCCTGACTTTCTTCTATTTCTTGAGGTTCTGCTTTGATTGCTGGTCATCTGATCATATACTCACTTCTTCCTACTTGGAGAATGTTTCTGTAGCCATGTGCTCCTGCACTTCTCTATGATATGAGTAAGCTCTGTGCCAATTTCCCTCCTCTACTGCGGATGGGAATATGGAACCCATAGTAGGTGTTTGAGGTTCAGGTATTCAGAGGGGAGATTCTCTTCCTTTACTGCTAAGGGAGAAATAGGGAAAAAAAATTCCTCTGGAGTTTCCTAATTTTAGATGTTTGGTTCTTGTATACTGAAACCCAACTGTTCCCAGTGTGAATGGAGATTAAGCTGACAGGTAAAATGTAAGGTTACGGTATTGCTGCTTGGCTTGAGCCTGCCTGTGGGTCCTAGATGGGTGAGAGGAAGAACAGCGTCAGCACACGTGGGGCAGAAACTCCTACCTTCTATCTCTGGTATTGCAGGACTTTGAGTTTCTATTGGTTTTAGTCACCCTACAAAACATTTGACTGACTCAATATATTAAAAATTTACATACAGGATTTCTGAAGACTTCTGGACTCCAAATGAATGAACATTTCTGGTCTAGAGAACCTAGAGGTTTTACAACATACCTACTGGTATATTAGCCAGTCTGACCAATATTTTCGTCACCCTCTATTCATTCCCCCTATAATTCTCCCTCAGTCTCTTAAATTATTTCTACCAGGGACTTAAGGGTTTGTGTAGACCATCCTTCATGGCTGGAAGATTCTTTCCCTTCAGACACTTTCCCTAGTTAACTGTGTCAAGTTTCAAAAGGAGGTCTTTCAGATGTGATTCAATTATGATTTTAAAATAGATTGCTTATTCATGATTATCTGGGCAGGACCTAAACACAATCATAAATATCTCTTTAGGCGAGAGGTTAGAGGCACAGAAATTTTTTTTTTTCCACAGACAGAAAAGAAGAGGTTGACGGAACCATGGAGACTAAGACTGCAGCAATGTAGCCACCAGCTTGGGTATGTCAAAAACTAAAAGGCACGGGACTAGCAAACGGTGCAATGGCTATGGCACTGGACTAAACTCACACTGGGCACATGTGTGTGTGTGCCCAAGATCTCAAGAGGAGAATGGAGGAGAAGGGACTGTGGAGTGGCCATACCCCTGGGGGTGATTTCTCACTTTCTGTCTCTGTGTCTCTCTTTGTCTTTCCGGTGAGCACACATGCCCTATAGCATAAACCCCTCCAAAAATTTTAAAATAAAATATAAAAATAAGAGGCAAGGACAGATTCTCCCTGCAGTCATCAAAGGGACTTTGGCTCTACTGAATCTTTAGTTTTGGTTCAGAACAATAAAGCAGAAAACTACTGATAAAAATATAATGGGCATCACATCAACTCTAATTTAAAATTATTTTGCAAGTTGAAACAGTGCCTCCTTCAGAATCCTCACCCCAAAGCAGTAACCTATAACTTAGCAAATAGCACTCATTGTTGTCTCTACCTCTGCCTCCACTATATTTGCATACTGAGTACCTAGCATGTCTTGTAAATTAAACCGGACAAGATGAATTAGGTATCCATCTTAGCTTGATGGAGCTATTCCCTTAAACACTTGCTAGAAGAACCTGTGTACCTCAACATCATTTCCACAGAAGATAAAGAAAGGGACACTTCTCAAAGGTAAAGAACTAAACTAATGAAATAAATGCCTATTTTATTTTCATATCAAACTCTGATTTTGGATAAACATCACTATTTTCTAAATAAAGAAAGTGGGTGGAAATATAATAGGATAAAACAAAGCAAAACAAAAAAACTAAAAATTATCCAGCCAAAAAAGGAAGGGTCTACTCAGCTGAAGCCAGAGAGGAAAAGAATAGTTTTAAACATACTTGATTGCTGAATCAGAATACTTAGAAAATTGCTTAACTATTTTAACTATGATCAGTATGCAAACAAGCATGTCATTCAGGAAATAGAAGATAAAAGTTATAATAACAATATAGGCCCAAATGGCAAAATGGGAGATGGCTGGGATTGAGGGGAGGGGGGTTACACAAAATACAAAATGTGGCAGCAGAGTTCCCATGTACAGTGAAATCCGTGGAGAAGAAAACTGATACTCTGAGAAATTCAAGAAATAAGTGAATCAAAACTCTGGGGAGACAAAAGGGGATAGAATAATGATACAGAAGGAGGCATATTGGATATCATAGAGAAGAGCTTCAACTCAAGAATAATTTGTGTGCCAGATACAGAAATTAGAGAGACTGGATTTGAACTAAAATTTAAAGGTATAATTTAGGTATGAATAATGAAAGACTAACCCCAGATTCTAAAGGAATGAGGAAGAAACAGGAAGAATTACCCAATGGAGGGAGAAAGGGGCTCACTCCTGAATTTTAAAAATAAAGGAAGCACACACACATATATATATATATATATGCACATCTATATATATATATGATAGCTATATATAAATATATATGTGTATATATACACATATATATGCACATATACACACATATATATACATATATAATGCATGCATATATAAAATAGTTTATATATATATGTATATATATAAAATAGTTTCTTAAGAATAAATTATTTTAGGTATACTTGAGACTCTTCTCCTGGTCTATTAGCATTATCATAACTCATCGAGCTTTTAAGTGACAAAGAATGTGACCACAACTATTGTACCAATCTTTACCTGAATGCCAAGGGATGACACCTGTATATGTACCACTGATTTGCCCTCCCAAAAAAATTTACTCAAAGCCATGTGTGTACAACATTAGAAAAAAAAATATTCTTTTTTTGGAGAGGGTTTTAGCTATAGGGTGTGTACGATCACCAGACAGACAGACAGAGACAGAGAGATAGAAAGCAAGAAATCGCCCCCCAGGGGGATGGTCACGCCACAATCCCTTCTCCTCCATTTTCCTCTCGGGATCTTGAACATGCATGCACACATGCCCGGCATGAGTTTTAAGCCACCAGGTCTGGGACTCGAACCATGGTCGACTACATGGGAGTCCAGCAACATAGCCATTACGCTAACAGCAGGTCCCAGAAAAAAAAAATTAATATTTCAAGAATTAGTAAGGTGTTAGGGCCAGCAGTGTGCTTTTGTGCTTTCGTTTTTTTTGTTTGTTTGTTTGGTTTTTGAGAGGTTTTTGCTATAGGGCGTGTGTGCTCACCAGAAAGACAGAGAGAGAAAGAGAGAGATAGAAAGAGAGAAATCACCCCTTTAGGGCGAATGGCCACACTGCAATCCCTTCTCCTCTAGTCTCCTCTCTGGCTCTTGGGCACGCATGCACACGCACCCGGCGTGAGTTCAAGCCACTGGATCTGGGACTCAAACCACGATCGACTACATGGGAGTCCAGTGACATAGCCATTATGCCAACGGGACCAGCAGTGTTTAAGGCACTGGACTCGCACATGGCTGATTATAATTTCAGTCCCTGACCTAGAGGTCTGAAAATCACACTGGGCACATGTGCATGCATGTCCAAAACCCCAAAAGGAGAATGGAAGAGAAAGGATTGCAGTATGGCTGTCTCATCTGCAGGATGATTTTTCACTTTCCCTCTCTCTTCTGTCTCTCTGTCTTTGGCAAGTGTACATATGCCCTATGGCAAAAACAAAAACAAAAACAAGAAACAAACTAGGAAGATGTGAAGCCAAAATACTGGGAGGAGACAATTGATTTACTTAATTGTAAAGTTCATTTTATTTATTTATAGTTATTTATAACAATAATATTGTAAAAGTATAACAGCAAGAAAAAATATTTAATGATACTATATTAATAAGTATATCCTATATTCCAAGGTAAGATAGGAGTTACTGAGAACTGTTATAAACAAGGGAAAAGGAAAGATTCCTATGTCCTTTATCTAACATCGAGTAAAATCAAGAGAAAGCAGTAAAAATTCCTGTAAGCTCTGCTCAAAGCATCTGGATTCCAATCATGTGAGCACTTCAGACCTGACCATCCTAGTTCAAGCCACACTTTATCCTCATCTGATCATCGCCAAAGCCTCCTAACTTATCTCCACTCATGCTATTGATTTCATACAGCCATTCTAACACAAGTGCCAGAAGGATGTTGTAAAAGTAACGCAGATCGTATCATTTCTCTGCTTAAAACCTTTCAGTAGTTCCCATCTCAGTATGAAAGACAGCCAAAGTCTTTCAAATGGCCTCCAAGACCCTTGTTCCATAATCATTCTTCTCTCCTTTATTTTCCTGACACCTCTTCCCCTTCCTATGCTGCTCCAGCTACAGTGGCTTCTGTTGTTTGAAAACTAAGCCCACATAATTCTGGTCGAGTTTGTGAACATTTTCTTTTCTCAGTATATCATGGCTCCCCTCATCTCCTTTAAGACACCCCTCACACGCCTTCTACTTGACATATAACTGCCATGTGTATTGTTTTTATGTTTATTTTTTTTATCTATTTTTAGACACATATTTTAAAAGGTTTCCTCCATGAGAAAGAGTTATTATCAACAGGGTCTCCATGCCATCATTTTCCCAAACCTAGTGCTTAGCCAGTGGGCTGAGGCAGATCTTGATGCCAACCTGGAACCTTCCCATATGGAACCCTCACAGCCTGTGCCACTGTAGCTGAGCTCATTTTTAAACATGGCTCCCAAATAGGGTGACATTCTTCTCATCAAAAGACAGGTCTATGTCATTTCTCCTTGAATGTGTGCATTCTTGTGACTGTTAAAACTAACAGAATATGACAAAATATTCCATGTGGTTTGAAAGGTTAGATTGTTAAGAGAGCAGGCAGCTTCCATCTGATTCCCTTGGGACACTTAATCTGTAGGAAACCACCACATGTGATGTCCAGCTACCCAGAAACCACCATAAAACTATACATAAATTAATAAGGAAAATCAAAATCTAACACTTTGGACAGTAACATTTATTTTGGATAATATATAATTTAAGGGGAAAGATTTCATATAGAAAACAATAAAAAATATTTAACAGTGCAAGACAAAATAATATTAACATTTATAAAGCAAAATGCATTAATGATACCTAATTATATATTTATGATCATGACTCCATTCAGTCAAGATAAAATTATAATTAGGAAACATTCTAATTGTGAGAGAATTCTCATATATCCAGTTATGACTGGGTGACTAGACATGAAGTTTAAAGGATATGATTTGTGTATTAGAATGCCTAAGATTTTTAAATAAATATGTACAGGGAGCAGCAGTTAGCGTAATGGCTATGTCGCTGGATTCCCACGTAGTCGACCGCGGTTCGTGTCCTGGACCCGGTGGCTTAAAACTCACGCCGAGCGCGTGTGCGTGCGTGCCCAAGATCCCGAGAGGAGAATGGAGGAGAAGGGATTGCGGCATGGCCATCCCCCCTGGGGGTGTTTTCTCACTTTCTATCTCTCTGTCTTTCTCTCCTTTCTGGCAAGTGCATGCGCCCTATAGCAAAAACCTTTCCAAATAAATAAATATGTGCAAAAATTTGTGACAGTATTTTTTTTAAGAAAAATAAATTAAATTCAATACTTATTAAGAAATTGCCTGGGGAACCAGCAGTTAGCGTAATGGCTATGTCGCTGGATTCCCACGTAGTCGACCGCGGTTCGTGTCCTGGACCCGGTGGCTTAAAACTCACGCCGAGCGCGTGTGCGTGCGTGCCCAAGATCCCGAGAGGAGAATGGAGGAGAAGGGATTGTGGCGTGACCATCCCCCCTGGGGGGTGATTTCTCGCTTTCTGTCTCTATGTCTCTCTCTGTCTGTCTGGCGAGCGCGCGTGCCCTACAGTGAAAATCTCTCCAAAAAAAAAAAAAAAGAAATTGCCTGCACTAATGACATCTGATTCAAATTTAGGCCTTAAAGGATGGCTTAACATGAAGTAATACATATTAACATAGTGCCACACAACCATAGAATTGCTTTTTCACACTGTGTTGCATATTTCTGCTACAGATGGAATGTTTGTGCCCTTCTACAACCAAATTCCTGTTAGACTACTAATCCCCAATGTGATGTCATTTGGAGGTGGGGTTTTAGAAGGCGACTAGGTCCTAACTGTAAAAGCCTCATGAATGAGATTAGTGACCTTGTAACTGAGACCCCAGAACATTCCCTTTCCCCTATACTATATAAGGGCACAACAAGTTAATATGCAGATGGAGAAATTGTTATATTGCTGAATTCCCATGTAATGACCATAGCTTGAAACTCATGCTGGGCAAGTATGCGTGCATACCCAAGATCCCGAGGAGAATAGAGAAGAAAGAACTGTAGCATGGCCCTCTCCCCTGGGGCATGATTTACTTGCTTTCTATCTCTCTATCTCTTTCTGTCTCTGGTGAAAGCACACACCCTATAGTAAAAATCTCTAAAACAAACAAACAAAAAACCTCATGCAGGGCCCATGTGCATATGTGCTCAGAATACTGAGAAGAGAATGGAAGAGAAGGGACTGTGGCATAGTCATCTCCCCTGCAGGGTGATTTATCACTTTCTGTCTCTCTGTCTCTGTCTCTTCAGTAAATGTACGTGCCCTATAGCAAAAATCTCTCTAAAAAAATAAAAAAGAAGTTCATACATATGGCAAATAACTTTACTGAAGTAGTTAGATGCTATCTTCTTACCAGGATTAAAATAGCTATCTCAGAGAATAGAATGCAGTGCAGTGGTGACCCAGCTGGGCCCACGTGGGATGGTCCAGGATCTGCATCCCAGGGCCTCTCTGTACATGCTGAGTGGGCATTTACAAGCCCATAATCTAGTATGGCAAAGGCTAGAGTTGGATCCTGGTGTGAAAACCCTTTGAGGGTGCCTGTTTCTCTCTCTCTCTTTCTCAGAAGGAATAAAAATTCAAATAAAAAAATAACGTAGCCATTTTAAACCATCATAAAATTTTATTATTATTTACTTTTAGCCAAAGCCATAAAACAAAAGCATGAATAAGATGTACTTCTTTCAGAAAAGTGATAATAATGTATGTGTAATAGTATTCACAGTTACTAAGTTCAGTGTGATCATACGTGCCATTCAAAAAATACTAAGGAAGTTTGCCCAACTCTACCTGAAAGATCAATATCTTTCTATGAGTCAATATGAGTACACACACACACACACACACACACATACACACAGATATTGAAACTGTTCATTACAAAGACTGCATATGATCACCACACAGATTGAATCTGAATCCTACATTGTATCTCAGATAATAGCAAGGAGTTCTAATTTTTAGTGTGACTGTTACTAAGTAAAACCATCCATGTATTGGGTCATCAGAAAAATCATTATGAAATGGGGATTTTAATGTCTCTGTATTGACTGATATGCATGGTATTTCTTCTGGAAAAAAATGTAATACACTGTAAAGTTATATGTAATATAAACAAGATTATAATGATAATAAATAAATTAAAAAATAATGATGCATTTTTGCATAGAAAACAATACATCATGACTTTTCCAATGACCCAATATATTGTCAACTATAAGCCATTTTGAAAAATATTAGTTAGTATTTTGATCAAAAAAGAATATGAAAGTATTCATTTTAGGATAATTCATTTTTCTCCAACTATAGGAATAAAGCCACAAATAAAATGAATATTGAGAATAATGCTTTAGAAACACAAGGGTTAGTTACTCCTTATATAAACGTTACTTGTGAATAGTTCATGTTAATATGCAGACTGCTTCAAGATAACTCAAAATCCCAGGTAACTAATTAATTTAGTCAATGACATTATGCCAATATAAATTTCCTGATTTTAACAATGTACTGCATTTATGAAAAACATCATTTTGGGGAGAAGCAGAGTGACAAATACCTGGAGTTCTCTGTATTTTCTTTGTAACAGTTTGTGTACATAACTGCTTCAAAATAAAAAGTTATTAAAAATGTTCCCAATGGAAATCCTAGAGGAAGTGATTTAAAAATAGAAAAAGTTGAAAGACATGCTAATGAAGTAAAGGGACCAGACAGCGATGCAGCAGTGACATGACATTCTGTGAGGCATTCTTACAGGGAAGGGTTCGTGGTTCAAATCCAGAGACCTCCCTTAGTTTGCCAAGCATGTATATGTCCATGATCCGAGGCTGGCTAAAGGTCGAGAGTAAATTGTAGCCTCAAAACTCTGTTTGGAGTACTGTCTCTCTCTTTCTCTCTGAAGGAATAAATAAATGCAACCTAAAAAATGAAGTACAAGTCCTAGAAACAGATTTAATCCTTCCAAACAGAGAAATGGAGAACACACAGAAATGTTATCTGAAAAAAAAATTTTTAATAACATGATGAAATAAAATACAAATTTATTGCTAAAATAATTCCTATTAAATTAAGAAGTAGAAACTCTCTTTAAAATGATAAATCCACAGAAATCTGGAAATTTTCTAATTTTTTTCTCTTTTTGATTTAATTAAAACAAAAGATATCCTATTTAACCTATCTTTATTGAATTGTACTAGAAAGTATTAATTACTGTTAAAAACTCCCTTAATGTGTGCTAAAGGTATCTACAAAAGCAGATGTTAATGTCCTGGAAAAATGCAAACAAAGAGACGATATGAAATTGCCAAGCCTAATTAGGATCCAATAGTAGAACATGGATTCCAAACAGACTGAATATTTATTTCTGCTTTATGTAGATAAAAGGGCATCAAACAAAGGCCACATACAAGCTATTCCTCAGGAGACGAAACCTTAGAGACACAAGTCTGACATTTCCTATTTCCTTTAAAATAATACTGCAACTCTCTCAGAACTCACAGCAACAGCCTTGGAGATTTGAGATTACCTGATAATTTCAGAGCTGATGTTTGACACAACACTGACATGTTGAATATTTTTCTTTGGCCACAGGAGATCTTCAGCTCCAGAAACCGTAAGTCAGAGGGGGCATACACTCAGTTCATTTCTTGTTATTGAGTGGTTTGTTTTTGCTAGATAATTTATGGAAAATTAGCACAAAATGACAGCTAGGATATGGGGTAGGAATACCAAGCAGAGGAGAAACTCGAATATCATTACCAACATAAGATAAAAAGGGCACTCAGAAAATAAAGGTTAAATAAAAAAATCTGCCTAAGTTTCTGTATAATGTCAGTTCTGAAGTGCAGTTTCAGCAAAAGTCTGGACAGAGGTGATCTGGTCACCTTTTTTTCTTGCCGAAGCTACATTTTGAAATTCTCCATGATTGAAAATACACATCATTATCAAACTTCTAACCATCTTTACTTTTGACTCAATAATTTAAATTTATCATGGTGAATAATACAGTAAAAGACTAGTCAAACTATTATAAATGGACACAATGTACAACAAACATTATCTTGGTGGGCAAAGATTAAAAACAATACAAGTAGATAGATTACCGCATATCTTTCTAGAGAATCATGTACACACATTAAAAATTGTTTATAAAAATTGATATGAAAAAATTATGACTTAAAATTCAGACATATTAATATGACAAAAGCAAAAGTAAAACTGTTTATATAATCTTAACACACCATAAAAATCTCTGTATATGCATAGAAAAATTAGTAATAACTTATCTTTTTTAAAGAATTATTTAATTTTGTCTGGGAACAGCAATTGGTGTAATGGCTGTATTGCTGGATTCCCATGTAGTCAACCACAGTTTAAGTCCTGGACCCAGTGGCTTAAACTAACACCAGGCACATGTGCCTGCATCCCCAAGATCCCGAGAGAAGAATGAAGAAGAAGTGATTACAATGTGGCCATCCCCTTGGGGGGTGATTTCTCACTTTCTGTCTCTCTGGCGAGCACACGTGCCCTATAGCAAAAACATAAAAAAAAAAAAAAGCATTATTTAATTTTATTAATCATCATTATTATTATTAAAATTTGGGCATGTGAGAGAGACAGAAAGAGAGAAAGAGAAAGAGGGAAAGTGAGAAAGCAACCACCAAGTCTAGGACTTGAATCGCGGTCAGCCATGTGGGAGTCCGGCACTTCAACCACCATGCTATCTGCTGACCCCAGTAATAACGTTTCATACAGGTGAATGTAAGATTTTATGTCTACACCAGGGAACCATCAAGTGAAAGAGCTTTAACTAACAGCCTAGAACAACACATCCAAATGGTTTCTCTCAAAGACACAGGACATGTGTCATGCTATGTTTTTCTCACTATGTTCCAAGTAGGCTTTTAGGCATTTTGTATTTTTTATTTCATTTCATACACATGAGGACACAGAAATATGGTTTACATTAATATTCACATTTTTATAGTGGGGAAAACTGAGGCACAGAATCATTCAATGACTTGGTCCACTTAGGCAAGTTGGACTTTAAGTTCTGACGATCTGGCCCAAGTCGATGCTCCTAATCACTATGCAAAATTCTTCCCAAAACACTTTAAGAAAATGAAACAAAACACTGTAATACTAATACACAAAAAATGGAGACTAGATTTGGAGAAGCATATATACCTTTAAAAATAGTTCAGAATAGTTTCAATTTTCTAGGCTAATGACATATGCTTTTCAATATGAAAATTGTTCAAAATGAATCAGCAATTTATTGATAGGAAAATATTGCATCTATTTATTCTCTTTTAGTGTAAGGTAAACTGTAAAATAACAGTGACATGAGATGCCTCAAGATAGACTAATAGGAAGGAAAAAGCCTAGAGAAACATAAATCACTATCTTGAAACCATTTGTTATTAATTCCATTTTCTAGGTTGACTATATGCTAACAATATAAAGAGAGTGCAACTATAAGGAATAAAGGTTATTGAAAATGCAAATGATATCTGTATTTCTTTACCACTTTCAGTGAGGATGAGTATTAGACAAGTTATGCTACATATGTTATATGGTTATCGTAAGAAATAATTTCAATAAGATAATGCATATTAATATGTCATATATGCTTTCATATACAGGCAAATATGTGCCTATACTCCCATGGGCACATTTATTAACATCTTCATTTTCTTGGTTATAATAGCCTGAACAAAACTTTTCAAGTTCTATATATATCTTTCTGGAAAATAAAATTAAAAACACATCATTACATTAAATATCTTATGTTAATTGAAAAACTAAAAAGAGAAAAACATTTATGCCATCTTTTTAACGTTTTGTCTTTATTCATAATATAATGTGGGCATAAGAGAGAAAAAGAAGAATGGAAATATTACTTCCACAGGGTCTAGTCATGCCAGGGTGCCCTTTCTGTAGTCCTCCAGCCTATGGGATCTCGGGCACTTGTGCTCATGCCTGGAGTGTTTCAGGCTCCCGGGCCAGGGATTCCAATCACAGTCGCCATTGCTATCTGACTTCTCTCCTTCAATGTATACTCCTGTGCCACAGAGCTGGCCCTCACTTACTTTTTAAGGTGGGTATCTTTGCAAATGTTTATAATTTTCTTATAAGTTATATTTTACTTCTCTAACTTTTTCTTTATTTTATAATTTTTTTAACATCCAATCACTATATATCTTTAGAACATACAAAATGAATTTTCCCAGCCTGGATACGCTGTATTTTAGTCCATTCAACAATATTACTATACATATATCAACAGATACTTTTCCATTTTTGTGTCAGTTAAATGTTCTTTTTTTTCCCCTTGATTCCTGCCCTCACTCCCCTCCCATTTTCCACTCTCCTCCCACATTGCCTCTAGTATCCACAGTTGCTGTCCTTGCTTTTATATAGTTCAAGAAATATAGTGATAACCTCGACTATAGCAATTTTAACTAGTACCCTGACTCTAGTGAGATGTTTTTCCAGGCTTCTTTTTATCTTTTAATCTATCTTGAGACATCTCATAATGTGCTTTATTATTTCACCACCTAGCCACCTATCCTCTAGAGCCACAGTAAAGGTACTGATTTAATATTAGCAATTTAGAGCTGATAGGGAGGCACTAACATTATTTTCTAGCTTAACTCTTCCACTTCTAAAAAAGGAAATGGTCCCTAGAAAGTGACTCCATCCCACTTAGGCAATCTGTCCCCATGAGAGCGCATGTGTTCAGTTTTCCCTTCACAGGTAGGTAGACCGTCATAGTAACTGTGCTGTTAGTACAGGTAAAATGAGTTGTACAGTAAAGGTCATACCATGTGCTTTTGAGCAATATACAAATAAAAGGACAATTATATTCATAAAGGTAAAAAGAGCTCCTAAAGTAAAGCAATGGCCATTTCATGAGAACTTAGGGAGGTTGGTTTCTCTCCTTAAATCCTAATGTTTGAAAAATATTCTAACCTGCTTTACTTTTGATAAATTCTCAGGAAAATAATAGTTGTTGTTTGTTTAAGTAGTTTTATCTATCCCTTTTATAATGACCCATTCTCTTTTTCTTGAAGCATTTAACACTCTTTGGTGCATAAGAGGTATTTCATCTTTTAGAAGGTGGAAAGACTAATGCAAAAGTGAAAAGAGATTTTCAGTTCACTTTGGGGATGTAAGAATTTGATGTAGATTACCAAATAGACCTCAATAGGTAGTATTTACCAATGGAGGTATTCGAGAGAAAGAGAAAATGTCCTCAGGAAGTCATGCTATACAAATATTGCAAAAATCAAGTCAGCACTGGGACCTCACTACTTAGAAAAAGAAACCTTAGAGGCACCAAAATTAAAATCTCAAGGATAATGAGGGGAAAAAATTCTAAGATGTAGAATAGCAATGATAAAGAAAGTCAAAAATATTGGATAGTAAATGGAAAGCTATACCTAAGTTATTAAAAGTTTTTAAAGATATTAGATAGGATGATGCATTTATAACTGCTTCCTGGTGCCATAATTTTATCTAAGAATACAGTTTATAATCTCCACACAGTACAGAGAAATTCATTGCTGGACCATTTCACACAGCTACCGGTAAACCACAATGATCTTTTCTTTCTTTCTACCTTTTTTTTAACAAGAAAATGTCCCTCCTACTTCTCAAGGCCAATCCTTCTTGTGCTATGGAGGAATTGTTCCTTGTCTTAGAGCATCGGTGCACTGTGATGGTCATCTCTCTGTTATTGACCATACAAACCAACATTACTATCTCCTGATAAATGAAACCTAAGATGGAAATACTCATAAGTAATTGATATTCCCTCCATCTTCTCCCTCATTTTTTGTGCTCCTTCCCAGCCCTATTTCCTATCTCCAGTTCCTTACCTTAGATTACTCTCAGTTCCCTTTCTGACTTCACCTTGTTCGTCATTTTATGCTCACTGTTTAGACATGGCTTGACTAGTCTTAACCACTCTGGGTCTTGTCTCTGCCATGCTTCGGTTTTTTTACTCATTTCTCACCCTCCTTTGTAGTCTACTATTTTTCTTGGAGAGATTTATGCTATAGGGAATGTTACCAGAGAGAGACAGAAAACAAGAAATTACCCCCACAGGGGGGATGGCCATGCTGCAATTCCTTATCCTCCATTCTCATTCTGGGATTTCGGGCACACACTTGTATCTGGTGTGAGTTTTAAACTACCAGGTCTGGGACTCCATGTAAAATTATTTAAACTCAGTTCTTCTCTTGATCTAGAAGACTCTGGAATTTTAACACCACCTCTCCCGCAAAAAATTAAAAACACTTCAACAGAAACAAAACCTCCTTTTATCATCAGTTCCAATTACAAATAACTTCCTAAGAATTTGAATTAAACTTAATAAGAATTAAATATAGTAAATATAACCCTTAATATAAAGTTACATATTCACAAAGAATCTTGAGATATCTAGATTAGTTCACATTGTTGTAGAGTTCACATATGGAGTTGATATATATGTATAGTTGATATATATACCTATATTTTATCTGCTTTCCTTTTGTATAGTAGAAAGTAATTCTATGTCTGTGGAAATGTGAAAAAAATTATGTAATATTATAACATAACAGAGTAAAAAGAAGGGTATTGCCAATAATATTCATATATACATTATTTTATATATATATGTGTGTATTTGTATATACAATCTCAAAAAAACTAGTAGAATGCAAATCAAAGGTGGTATACAACATAATAAAATGTTCTTGATTGATGCTGATGAATATGGTAATATTCTTGATTAGATTGAAATATGCCATGTGCATGTCTTGAAAATCATGTTGTACCCCACAAAGATGTACAATTAAATGTAAATAAAAGATTATTTTATGAAAGAAATAAATCATTCTATCCATTAATTGAATTTTCCATTCACTCATCACTAAAAGGAGGGGAGACCCAGGATGGGCCTGTGCCAGAAAGGTTTTCCATTTTGAGTCATACTACTCACTTCCTTGCTGTCTGAGTTCTTCTCAGATTACAAATAGAGAGACTGATGAACTCTCATTATTTCTTTAGTTCAGCAATGTATTAGGCTCTGGATAATAAAGGGGATGAAAGGACTGTTGTCAGTTTTAGCAAGAAGTCTCAGCTTGAACAGTTATGTGGTTGATGGTATCACTACAGAGAAATGTTACAGGAAGACAACTCTGTGGCAGGAGTACAGATTCAACTGCAGATGTCTGTTCAGTAAATATGTTTTTGTTGTGAGGTAGGTACCATGAACTATTACTATTTTATAGTAAGAAATAAAAACATTTTTGTGGGAATAAATAAAACAAGAAAAGATAAAATTCCTATTGCTGCTTGAGAAAACAGGAAAATAGCAGAGTCTAGTAATAGAGAATAACGAGATAGAGTTCTGGGATACCCTTGTTTGATCAACTTGTCTAAATAAGCAACATCAGGAATGACAAACTAAAATCAAAACACCGCCTGATAGGATACAATTTTAAAAAATCACATAACATCTGATCAGTGATATTCATGGTGTGTAGGATTCCTTTACATATTCAAAATGTTATTGATGTATAGGCTTCCTTTACATATTCAGAATATAACTATTTATCAGGTGTATGTATTTTGACTATGTTATTCTAGACTGTGGGTTTACCTGAACCTAATCACAAGGAAACATCAGAAAACCTAAATTGAGGTCACAGAGAAGGGGAGATAAGGAAAAGGAAAGGAGAAGGAAAGAAAAATTAAAATGCAAAATTTGGTAAAGAAGCAAAAGCAAAGAAAGTTTATTTACTCACAGACAACATGATCATATACATAGAAAATCATAAGAAATTTATAAAACAGAATACAACATCAATATACAAAAAATAAATTTCATTTCTTACAAAATTCTTTTTGCTAATGGGGCTGGTTCATGGCGTGGTAGTTAAGGGTGTTGGATTCCCACATGGCTGACTGCAGCCCAAATCCTGAACCTAGCGGCCTACTTTCTTGCTTTCTCTCTCTCTCTCTCTCTCTCTCTTTGTCCCTCTCTGGTCAAATTAAAATGGAGAAGACACTTGTGGGACACAGATAAGGTTAATTATCTGTTGACAAGGATGTGTACAATAGTCTCAACTGGGCTAGAGTGAGGTGTAAATCATGTGGGTAAAGTCTCTTCACAACCTAGATGATGTATAGTGATTTAATGTACGAATAATTTAAAAATTTTAGAAATAGATCAATAAATCAATAAAGTTAAATAAAATATTTTTAAATAAAATTATTTTTGCTAGCATCAAAAACAATTTAATAA
Organism: Tupaia belangeri chinensis; assembly: GCF_000334495.1. Lineage (NCBI taxonomy): Eukaryota > Metazoa > Chordata > Mammalia > Scandentia > Tupaiidae > Tupaia > Tupaia belangeri. Next base: position 4,016,161 of record NW_006159463.1, on the reverse strand, counting down.
AATACAAACAAAAACACTCTCCCAAAAGCTACCTAACATTTCTGAGAGAAATTAAGAAAGACAATATTTATAAAATACAAGCTCAATAATGTAAAGAAACCAGTTCTCTTTAATTTGGTTGTTAGATTAAATCTCAATTAAAATCTCCTCAGATATTAATTGAAAGTGACAAGTTCATCTTTAAGTTCATGTGGAAATGCACAAAACCTAGAACGGAAATATATAAATTATAAAGAAACATAAAGTTGGAGAACCTAACATTCCTCACTCTTGAGTTATGAAATGCAACTGTGAAAAAGGCAATGAGCTATTGTTGCAGGAAAAGAACAATACAAAAGAACAATACACTGTAATTGAAATATACTGATACATATTTAGTCATTTGAGTTTCAACAAAGATACCAGGGCAATTCAAATAGTAAAGGAAAGTCTTTCCAACAAATGATAAAGAAAAAATTTTGTAAGCATACAAGAAAAACAACAACGAAAAGGCTAAGCCCTACATCATGCCATGCACACAAAATAATTTTAAGCATCTAATATATTTAAATGTACAATTTAAAGTGATGAAGACTCCAGAATAAATCATGGAAGAATATCATTCCCATTTTGAGGAAGAAAAAAAGATTTTTTTAGGACAGAGACTGCAACAAATATAAAAGAAAAATTAATTGAATTTCTTCCAAAGGAAAATAAAATCATCACAGCCCTGTTATAAAGGGCAACCCACCATCCTAGAATAACATACTAAAAATACACACACCTGATAAATAGCTTATATTCTGAATATATAAAGGAATCCTACACACCAATAATAAAGACAACAAATTTAGAAATAGGTTAAATATTTGAGCATACATACCAAAGAAAAAGATATGCAAATGGCGGTGATGTTCATGAAATTGCACTGAGCAATTTTAACCTAGTGAAAATACCTATTAATACCACAGCAAGAACTGGCATGTGGAACAGAAAAAAATGACAACACTAAGTTTTAATAAACTTTGATACAACTAAAAACCCCTCATTGGCTGATGGAAGAATAAAATAGTAAACCCATTGTTGAAAACTATTCCAGGTTCTCACAAAATTAAACATAAAAATTTTCCATCAGTCACTATTTCTACTCCCAAACATTTACCAGAATATATGGAACTATGTCCACAAAACGTCTTTAACACAAACATATATAGCAGCATTATTGAAAGTAGGTGAAACTATGAAAACCTTAAGAAAGAAAGTGAAAAGGACACTGAAAAGAGGAAGGACAACCCATGTTCCTGGATTGGCAGAATTAATATAATCAAAATGGCAATCCTACCCAAATTAATCTACATGTTTAATGTAATCTCAATAAAATTATAAGAGACATTCTTCATAGATCTAGAAAGGACAATTATAGAATTTGTCTAGAACCATAAAAGACCCCATTTTGTTAAAGTCATCCTGCACAAGAAGACTGGAATATGTGACAACTCACTTCCAGATCCCAAAATATATTACAAAGCTGTGGTGATCAAAACAGCATGGTTTTGGCACAAAAACAGACATGAGGATCAATGGAACAGAGTAGACACTCTAGTAATAAACCCCAAAACATACAGCCAACTCATCTTTGACAAAGGATACCAGTCAATCCAGTGGGAAAAGGAAAACCTCTTCAGCAAATGGTGCTGGAAAAACTGGGTATCCATTTGCAGAAAGATGAATCTAAACCTCTATCTGTCACCATTAACAAAAATCCAATCAAAGTGCATCAAAGATCTAAACCTAAGAACACAAACTATAAAATTAATGGTCGAAAACACTGGGGAAACTCTGAGAGACATTGGGAGAGGCAAAGACTTCTTAAGCAAGATCTCCAAAGCACAGACAATAATCCCCAAAACAAACAGGTGGGATTACATTAGATTGAGAAGTTTCTACACAGCAAAGGACAGCGTAATTAGTGTGAATTGACAACCCTCAGAATGGGAGAGAATTTTTGTTAACTGTGCCTCAGATAAGGAACTGATAGCCAGAATACACAGGAAACTCAAGCAGCTTATCCAGAAGAAAATGATTAACCCAATTAAAAGATGGGAAAATGAGCTGAATAATCAACTCTCTAAGGAAGACATACGAACAGCCAGAAAGCATATGAAAAAAATGCTCAACATCCCCCATTGTAAGGGAAATGCAGATCAAAATCAAAATGAGATATCACCTGATGGAAGAATAAAATAGTCAAATGGCAAAGATTAAAAAATAATAATAATAATGATAAGTTCTGGAGGGGATGTGGTGAAAGGGGGACGCTTTTACACTGTTGGTGGAAATGAAAATTGGTCCAGTCACTGTGGAGAACCATATGGAGGTTCCTCAAAGACCTTCAAATAGAACTACCACATGATCCAGCAATTCCACTCCTGGGTATCTACCCAGAGGATAGGAGAGCACTCAGTTGGAAAAGCTTGCACAACTATTTTCATTGCAGCATTATTCACGGTTGCTAAGAGATGGAACCAACCCAAATGTCCACAAACAGATGAATGGATTGAAAAATTATGGCACGTATACTCCATGGAATATTATTCAAGGCCTTGGAATACAACATGGCCTTGGAATTTGATAGAAAATGGATGAATATGGAAGATTTGTTGCTGAGTGAAGGAAATCAGGCTATGAAAGAGAGACATTGGAACCAGCAGTTAGAGTAATGACTATGTCACTGAACTCCCACGTGGCCGACCATGGTTCAAGTCCCAGACCCGATGGCTTAAACTCATGCCGGGCCCATGTGTGTGAGTGCCCAAGATCCCAAGAGGAGAATAAAGGAGAAGGGATTGCGGCGTGGCCATCCTCAGTGGGGGCTGATTTCTTGCTTTCTATCTCTCTGTCTCTCTCTGTCTTTCCAGCTTTCTGGTGAGCACATGTGCCCTATAGCAAAAAAAATTCTCTAAGAAAAAAAAAAGAGAAAGAGAGACATTGTATGTCTCCACGTATATATACTGACTCTCTGCACTCTATCGTAGAGACTGAAAGACTGGAGAACATAAAAGCATTAAAAATTGTAATGGACACTAGAGACAAAGTGGAAAGTGTGGGAGGGGAAGGGCATAGTAAAGGAAATTTGGGGGGAAAATGGAGGTAATACACTTGTGGGACACAGGTAAAGTTTTTTAATCTGTTGACGAGGATGTGTACAATAGTCTCAACTGGGCTGAACTCAGGTGTATATCATGCTGGGTAAAGTCTCTTCACAATCTAAATGATGTATAGCACTTTATGTATGAATAATAATTTAAAAATTATTAAAAGAAAATAAAAAGAAAAAATAACGTAGGTAAAACTTCAAAATAATTTAAAAAGTCATCCAAAAGAAAATCAAGTTTTTAAATTTTAGTATATCTATACAATTTAATACTACTCATGATAAAAATAATAAACTACTACATACATTAATAAATTTGAAAAATGTATGTGAAATGAAAATTGTCAAACAGAAAATATATTAAGTTAGAGAACAGACAAAATAAATACATGTAGGTAGATTTCAAAAAGGATATTATATAAGTTGGGGAATACCTGGAAGGGACCAGAGAGAACTCTTCTAGGATTTTAAATAGTCTCATATTTATTTAGATTTTGGCTACGTAAAGAAATACACACACACACACAAACACACACATTCCTTGAATTAGACATTCGCAATCTATGCATTTCCATATATGTAAATTTTCCCACAATAAAGTGTTTGAATGACAAAATAATATTTAAATAATGAAGAAAAGCTAAGATTAAAAACCCAGAAAGTTAGCTGAACTATCAATAAAAACATAATTTATAATGTAAAGTTCACACATGCATCATAGACCTAGAAGCAGTACAATTTATTTTGGGTCTTCACAGTTAAGACACTATAATACCACTAAATCTGATATGGTAATAAAGAAAAACAATTATCTTTTTAATTCCTATGTTCTAGCAATAACTTCTTTGGTTGCATTAATCAAAGATATGATTCTACGTGTTTAAGTTCTGGAGAATATTCCAATTTTGATTCTTCTTCATATATCTAACTGCTGATATTTCACAGTAAGTACAGTGACTCATATAACATAAGCAAACCTTATTCCATTAGGACTAATTTTCCATAGCTCCATTATATCAGGAAGGACTGATTTTGTATGCATATTAAATATAGATTGTCATAGTTGTAATGGCTTGTGGGGAAGTACACATTCTACAGACATTTTTAAGAAAGATTAAACAAAATTTCATTGCTTAGTTATAAGACCATACTGTTGAGAACTGAAGACTCAATGATGTTTGAAGTTGTACCTCTTTTTTTTTCTTCTATAGTCACTAGGAACTAGTTAGCAAAATATATTAAAACTTACCTGTATGGAATATAAACTCTATGAACATGTATTATCTGTATTTTTTATCAATGTTTATTGTCATATTTTCTAAAATTTATACTATAAAATTTGAAAACAATTCAAATAAAAGTTTTTGGAAAATAGCAACAGAAATTATTTAATTATTCTTTCAATTTACACATTTAATGAGACAACTATAGTGTGTGTGTGTGCTCACCAGAGAGACAGAAAGCGAGGAATCACTTCCCAGGAGGGATGGTCACTCAGCAATCCCTTCTCCTCCATTGTCCTCTGGGGATCTTGAGCATGCATGCACACACACCTGAGTGAGTGAGTATGTATGTATAGATGCATTATTTTTGTATGTTCAATCACTATACATCATTTTTATAGAGAATTTACACAACATGAAATACACCTCAGATCAGTCCAGTGGAGATACTATACATGTCATCATCAACAAGTAATAAACCATTTCTGTGTCCCGCAAATGTCTTACCTCTCTATTTTTTTCTCCCTAATTAAGTTGCCGGGTCCAAAACTAGACCTCATAGCAGTCAACTATGTGGGAATTAGCAATGTAACCATTAAGCCATTTACTGGTCTGATATCACTATTTAATTCATTTATTTGAATCACTAGGCACATAAATAGTCAATATTTTAAAGAATAAAGGCAAACTGAATGTGTCTTGATAGTACAGAAATCTCAATTTAACCATTGTATGGTAAGTATAGAAGCTAAACTGATAATATTTTAAAGTTAATTTGCTTATTTCTTCTATGACTGAGAGAGAGAGAGAGAGATGAAAGAGAGAGAGAGAGCATCTCCAACAGGGTACCGATACTGGAATCCACCCCCATTTTCAGGCAGGCCGGCATAATGGGCAAGCAAATACCCAGGACACCAGAGACATCCCTGGACTTGAGCTGGGAACCACCCCACATAGAATTGCCCCACAGAACATCATATTTACTGCTGCAACAGGGTCTGGCCCCTAAATTCCTATTTTAAAAATACATTTTGAAAATATGGCTATGAACATTAGAGATTTGAGGTTAGATTTCACATCCATGTCTTAAAATTTAAAATATGTAATTGAAATGTCCCAGTTCTTTGTTGCAATAGACTTAATTACTAGTATGACTTGATACGAGAATATTAGCTCTTTTTTGCTTTTGTTAAAACTATTCCTACTATAACTGTTCATGGAGTAATTTAATTGGTCATATCATTTTTTTTCTCTATGCTCATAGAACACTGGTACCTAATTTTGGCTCAAGTCATGAAGGAGCAGGAAAGCAATAGAATAAGGGCATAAATAAACCTTCTAACAGAAGAGATTTCAGAAAAAAATAACGATAGTGAAATTGGAAGACTTAAGGAAAGCTATTTATGTTACTCTGAGGAATACAAATCAATAAAAGTTCATGGCTGAAAGGTTCTCATTGATTGGAACATACTGGTAGCACAGTAATTTCAAAACCCAATGTAGGGTTTGCCAACCACACCACATTTTCTGATTGTATCCAATAAAATGTTATGACCTCGAAACAGCTATCTCCAGTATAAGTTCCATGAATGACTTTATTTTTTTTTATTCTAACATGACTAAGCTGAAATCAAGACATTTTCAATATGGTTCCAAAGAACAGTAAAATTCTTTTAAGTTACTGATTCTGAAGTCAACTTCACAAATATTGTTATTGGAATGAACATTCATCATTTAGGGATGTGAAAAATAAAAGACAATCGTTTGATTAGTTTTATAAAGGTTCTTTGAATTTTCCATTAATACAATTTTTTTAGAAAGCTAAATTATAAATTTAGGATGCTGTTAATTTGTTAGCCATATCTAACCCAATAAAGGCTATTGCAAATCTCTCTGTTCTCTAGTGACAGTGTAAATTCTTAATGTGTCTAAGGGCAGGACAATTATTTTCTAAGAGGTTCCTTTATTTTCTATGTTACTTGTAAAAATGATCCTTCTGTAAATGCTCTTGATCAGTGAATGTACAAGTCAACCCTAATATTTTAACTGAAGTAAGGAATACAATCTCTCCAAGGGGAAAATTCTCATTAACAGAATTGTATATCCAAACAGAAAAACTGGATATCAAAATTTCTTGCAGAAATTTCTAATGTGTTTCAATTAGTAGCTATTTACTTTAGTATTTTTCTTAATATTCCATTAACACCACTTAATGCATTAGTCAGCCTAAGGAAACACTACATTCACCAAGTTTTACCTTTGGGGCACTGACTATCTTATTTCTAAGTGTTTTAACATAATTTCTTCCTGTTTTTTTTTTTTTTTTTTTTTGCATTTAATCATTATACATCATTACAGTGTACAACATGGTTTTTCCCAGCATGCATATTAGTCAAGTCAAAGACATCACCTTGTATCGGGGTGTCTGGAAAGTCAGAACACATTTTTGCATAGAAGAGTGTATCATGACTTTCCCAACATCCTAATACACTATCATCAGCACATAACTTTTCACTTTTGTGTCTATTAAATGTGATGTTTTTTTCTAATCCATTTCCACCACCTATTACTCACCCCCTATGACTCACTCACTATTATACCCTCCCCACATTGTCTCTAGTATCTACCATTGCCTTCCCTGCTATTATATCTTCCAGTCTTTCAGTTTCTGCTATAGAGTATACATGTTTGGTATGTATTGAATGGGGACATATACCACCTGTCTTTCATAGTTTGGCTTGCTTTGCTTAGCATTAAACCTTCCACATTCATTCACTTTCTATCAAACGTCAAGGTGTCATTTTGTTTTGAGAGATTTTTGCTATAGGGCATGTGTGCTTACTAGAGACAGAGAGAGACAGAAAGTGAGAAATCACCCCCTGGGAGATGGCCAAGTCACAATTCCTTCTCCTGCATTCTCCTCTCAGCATTTTGGGCACACATGCATATGCACTTGGTGTGAGTTTCAAGTCACCAGGTCTGGGACTCAAACTATTCGACCATGTAGAGTCCAGCACCTTAACCACTATGCCAACTGCTGGCCCCTTCATTGTTCTTTTTTTTAAAGCACAACTATGCCAGAAATAATACTTTCCCCACATCATTCATCAGTTTGGAGCTCAAACACCACTTTCCTGATTACTCAAGCTAGATTATATGCCCCTATTATGCGCATTTGTAGGATTTGTCCATATTCCTTATCATCACACATTCTTTTTATAAATTCATTTATGTACACTCTTTGTAAAGCTAAGTTCCAAAGCATGAGTATATGGTCAAGCTTGCATTCCTGAATTCAAATATTTCTACAATGTACGAGAAATCATTAGCAATCATTTCCATGAAACTGTTCATCAGTAATAAAGGTCGAACCCCAAGTGCAAATAAGTACTAGAAAACACAATAATAATTAAAAAAAAAAACAGAACTTATATCTATGATAGAATTTCATGTAAAATACAACAGTCAAATTTCTTTATATATCTAGAGACACATCTGACTCGTGGAGCTTTAAAATTCAGAAAGAAGCATTGGCATTCATATAAGGTAATGCCTTTTAAAAAATAGACCTGAGAACAAAAGGGAAGAGGATCGAATTCCATGAAATAAAAATGTGAACATGTGGAACTCCACCAAAATATGAAATACTATTATCTGGGGACAACTCTAAAAGTTTGATATTCAGTATGACAGAGAAGATCAGATTTATTTTCAAGTGGTATAGGAAAGGTGTCATTCATTACATGCAGATGCTGCAGAGGGCAATAGTAAACCCCCACAGTGAGTTCATCAACCTTGACATTACTCACACATTAGGCTGGAAAATTCTTTGTTGTGACAACCAAAAATGACTCCAGATATTGGCAAATGTTACCCTAGGGGCAAAATAGGCCCGGTTGTTCTATAGACTTAAGAGAGCTTTACTTAAAAGCATGGGATACAAAGACATGTTAATCATTTAATAGTCAATCAAATTATATTAATTATTAAATCATGATATTAATTATTGTTTATCAAAGGTTAAGCATCACTAACCTTTAAGGGTAAAAATCAAGGGACCAGCAGTTGGCATAATGGCTATGTCGCTGGACTCCCATGTACCTGACCGCGGTTTGAGTTCCAGACCCAGTGGCTTAAACTCATGTCAGGCATGCATGCCCAAGATCCCAAGAAAAGAATGTAGGAGAAGAGACTGTGGCATGGCCATCCCCCCCCCAGGGGGTGATTTCTTGCTGTCTGTATTTCTCTCTCTGTCATCCTGGTGAGCGCACATGCCCTATAGCAAACACCACTCAAAAAAAAAACCCAAGTGCAAATAAGTACTAGAAAACACAATAATAATTAAAAAAAAAAACAGAACTTATATCTATGATAGAATTTCATGTAAAATACAACAGTCAAATTTCTTTATATATCTAGAGACACATCTGACTCGTGGAGCTTTAAAATTCAGAAAGAAGCATTGGCATTCATATAAGGTAATGCCTTTTAAAAAATAGACCTGAGAACAAAAGGGAAGAGGATCGAATTCCATGAAATAAAAATGTGAACATGTGGAACTCCACCAAAATATGAAATACTATTATCTGGGGACAACTCTAAAAGTTTGATATTCAGTATGACAGAGAAGATCAGATTTATTTTCAAGTGGTATAGGAAAGGTGTCATTCATTACATGCAGATGCTGCAGAGGGCAATAGTAAACCCCCACAGTGAGTTCATCAACCTTGACATTACTCACACATTAGGCTGGAAAATTCTTTGTTGTGACAACCAAAAATGACTCCAGATATTGGCAAATGTTACCCTAGGGGCAAAATAGGCCCGGTTGTTCTATAGACTTAAGAGAGCTTTACTTAAAAGCATGGGATACAAAGACATGTTAATCATTTAATAGTCAATCAAATTATATTAATTATTAAATCATGATATTAATTATTGTTTATCAAAGGTTAAGCATCACTAACCTTTAAGGGTAAAAATCAAGGGACCAGCAGTTGGCATAATGGCTATGTCGCTGGACTCCCATGTACCTGACCGCGGTTTGAGTTCCAGACCCAGTGGCTTAAACTCATGTCAGGCATGCATGCCCAAGATCCCAAGAAAAGAATGTAGGAGAAGAGACTGTGGCATGGCCATCCCCCCCCCAGGGGGTGATTTCTTGCTGTCTGTATTTCTCTCTCTGTCATCCTGGTGAGCGCACATGCCCTATAGCAAACACCACTCAAAAAAAAAAAATTAATAAATAAAATAGTAAGAATCAAAATGTACTAACAAAATATTACTGTTGTAACTTCTGAATAAATATTGATTTAAAAATCTTTGTTGAAAGACAGACATAAGCAATCAGAGTTTAGGAGATTATAATTGTCAGATATACTGAAATAGAGAATAAAGAAATCTATGCCTTGCTCACCTTTGACTCTATGAGAAAATGAGCAATACACATAATTTTGCCCCTCACTTTCCTCCCCTTTACGCTGAAGGTGTGAATTATATCTTAATCCCATAGTCTGCTATTCCATTCCTTTCATGTTCCATATGTACTTCTCTGTCACTGTATTTACTTCAGTACTTCTTCACTATGACAGGTTTCTGTAGATTATATCTACCACTTACCTTTTATATTCTTAGTTTCTACCGCTGTGGGGTTTTTTTTAAAGATTTTTTTATTATTATTATTTGTTAACTTGATCAGAGAGAAAGGGAAAGTGAGAAAACAAACTGCCAAGTCCAGAACTTAAACCATGTATGGCCATGTCCAGTGCCTCAACCACCGCACCACCTACTGGCCCCTACCACTGTTTTTGATATTCAAGAACACCCAATGGATATTATCCCAACAACATTAAGTAAATAATTTTTGACCAGGAATATACAACAAATGAAGTGAGGAATAAAAATAGAGCAAGTAAATTTTTCCAGGTAAGAGTAAATAAGGGAAAAGGTGACAGTCAAACAGAAGCTGGAATTCAAATACTTGGAATGAAACTTATTTCGATCAATAATCATGATTCTGAGATGAAAGTTTAGGGCTGAAAAGAAGCAGTCTATTTCCTCACTGTGAACTAATTTCTTCATTTATCAAACAACATAAATTTACATGAAATGATTATGGAATAACTGCAAAGGGGCGTCCTCAGTACCAAATAATTAAGTACTTTGCTCAAATAGAATGATGTTCTCCAAGGAGGGTATAGCACTCAAAGCTGTATTTTCTATTACAAGACTGTAAAGAACATTTATTTTTAAAATCAGATATATGGTCATTGAGAAGTATGTATATATGTATATATGCATTTAGTTATTAGCATTTTTCCATAGGGTGCATGCACTTGCCAGAGAGAGAAAGACAGAAAGAGAGAAAGTAGGAAATCATCCTCAGAAAGGATGGCCACACCACAATCCCTTCTCCTCCATTCTCCTCTCGGGATCTTGGGCACATACACATGCACCTGGCTTGAGTTTCAGGCCACTGGGTCTGAAACTTGAATCATAGTCAGCAATGTAGGAGTCCAACACCTTAACTGATGCACCAACTGCTGGCCCCAAGAAGTAGGTATTTTGAAAATAAAATAATTCAAATTTCTTACAGGAATAGGTCTTCTTTAGAAAATATTCTGAGAGATTACTGAACGAAGATATATTTTATAATCACACATCTAAAGGAAAGAATAAGCGGACACATTATTTTAATTATTAAGCTAATACTTCTTTATGTTCTTCTTGTTCTATTTATTAAGACATATTTTAACCATTTATTTTTTATCTTACTAACTTCAATATAGAACCAGGCCTAGCCTGGTGGTACAGTCAGTAGCATAATGACCTCAGCGATGTGGCTGACCGTGAATTCAAGCTCCTGAGTTGGCCTGAAAACACCCAGAAGTGCATACATTTCCAAGATCCTAAGGAGTTGCAGAGCTGAAGAAAAGGAATCACAACATAAGGAGACCCTGTAGAAGGTGTTTTTTCTCGTTCTCTCTTTCTCTCAATCTTGAGCACACATATGCACATGGAATCTCTATCATGAATAATGGTAAAACTTAAAAAAAAAATAAAGCAGGAAATTATGACAAATTTTATAGAAGAAGTTCACTTTTCCCCTCTGAGCAATAAACCAAGAACATAATGCTCAACTACTTAGAGAAAGCAGACCATGCCTAATTTTATGTAGTTTTTCTTTAATAGAGTATATATTTAAGAGAGTTCGGATGTACTTACAGTAAAAGCTATGATCTGTTTTAATCTAGGTGAGTGTGTGTGTGTGTGTGTGTGCGCACGCACGTGCAACTGTACATGCATGTTCAACTGTCACCCACAATAGAGTCTTGTTTTTTGTTTTTATTAGGTTTTTGCCATAGGGCATTGTGTTCACCAGAGAGATACAGAGAGAGAAAGAGAGATAGCACTCCCTCAAGGGATGGCCATGCTGCAATCCCTTCTCCTTCATTCTCTTCTCAGGATTCTGGGCACACACACACACACGTGCCTAGTATGATTTCTAACTGTTGGATCCAGGACCTGAACCATGGTCAGCCATGTGGGAGTCCAGTCCTTTAATTACCATGCTACCTGCTGACCCAATGAAATCTGTTTTTAAACAGTCTCTAGTTTTACTAATAATATTACTAATTATCAATCACATTTTCACATCTATTTCAGCTGCAAAAAAATATAATCAACTATATGTCTCTTTCTTTGAACTCAAAGAAATTTAAAGTGGGGTGTTCAAGTATCTCTTTAAGTTGGGAGAAATAAACATTTTAATAAGATCCATTTTCCTAAAGTCTCTTTAATTCCCATAAATATGGAGTACTGTTATCTCACCCTAGAGTAGTTCCAAAACTTTCTTTGGAAGATTTGAGCTTAGATCAGCCGATTTGATGAATGGAAATGGGAGAATGCTTAAAGGAGAAATTACAGTTGGCTACACTTGCAGAGGCATTCAAGTGTTAAGACATTATGCTTAGTTTTCTCCTGCATTTGGTCATCAGTAAAGAGCCATTTAAAACCCAATGATGAAGAAGTTAAAGCATCCAAGCATATACTTCTCCCTGTGAATTTACTCTTCACAAAAGACCTAGGTGCCCTAAAGCTGCTTTGCTTTTCCAAAGGTATATGCACACTTGAACATCAAATTTCAGCTTATATATTTACATCAATTCCAAGATAATACTAAGGTCCTAAGTCCATGACCAATAAAAGAGTGGAAATTCCAGCATAACCCTACGTGAAATTCAAAATCAGCACACCGGCATTTAAAGATGCATTAAAAGATAGTATAATAAGTACTAGTTTTTTATTCACATACCTTTTGGGTTTATATGTTCATTTGAGCTATGAAATGAATCTGACTGTATATTAGAACTTGGTTGGCTTGTAGACTTACTAGGTCACATGTACAGGTCAGGGGAGAGGCTAGGTGATTTATGAGGTGTCTTACTGACATTTGTGTACTTTTCATTGAAATAAATGGGGAGCCACAAAACCTTCTGTGTAGAAGAAAAGAACAGTTTCCCATGTGCTCACTTAATTGTACATAGATTTCCCTGTGTGTCTTTCAGCGGACAGGGAAAGATAATGGGGATGAGATATTGGGTAAATGATCATGAATAAAACCACCAGTTACAGTATTATTAATACAAACTAATTGGAACTGTAGCCTAATTATCCACTGTGAGGTAAATACTATTTTCTGCATTTTACAGGGGAGAAAACAGAAGCTTGGAGAATGTAAATAACTTTTTCTGTTTTTTGTTTGTTTATTTAGGTTTTTGCCATAGGGCACATGTGCTTGCTGAAAAGGTGAGAGAAAAAGTGAGAAATTACTCCTCAGGCGAGATGACAATCCATACTGTGTCCTCCATTCTCCTCTCAGGATTTGGGACAAGCATGCACACATGCCTGCTGTGATTTTTAAGCCACCAGGTCTAAAACTAGAACTGCAGTCACCCATGTGGGAGTCCAACAACTTAACTATCATGGTACCTGCTGGTCCCTTAAATAACCAATTTTTTTAAAAAAGAATTATTTTGGGAACCAGCAGTTAGCATAATGGCTATGTCGCTGGACTCCCACGTAGTCGACTGCGGTTCACGTCCCGGACCCGGTGGCTTAAAACTCACGCCGGGCGCGTGTGCGTGCGTGCCCAAGATCCCGAGAGGAGAATGGAGGAGAAGGGATTGCGGCGTGACCATCCC
>NW_006159463.1:3986315-4002535 GCF_000334495.1 Tupaia belangeri chinensis | reverse complement strand
AAAACACGTTCCAAAAAAAAAAAAAAAAAACAAACAAACAAACAAAAAAGAATTATTTTATTTAACTTTATTTTATTTATTTATTTTAGTTTGACTAGAGAAGGAGAGAGAGAGAGTAAGTGAGAAAGCAAACTGCCGGGTCCAAGACTCTAAACGCAATCGGCTATGTGCGAATCCAGCACCCTTAACCACCATGCCACTCACCAGCCCCTTAAATAACTATTTTTGAATCCTGAAGCTAGCAAGTGACAAATATGAGATTTTAACCAAGTTTTATTTATTTTATTCTATTTTACTTTTTTTTTTTTTTGCTTTGCTATAGAGTGCATGTGCTCACCAGAGAGAGAGAGAGAGACAGGGAAAGTGAGAAATTACTCCTGAGGCAGGATAGCCATGGCCATGCCACAATCCCTTCACCAGTCTTCTCTCATGATTTTGGACATGCACACACACATATCCAGCATAATTGTCAAAACCAGGTCCGGGACTGAAATGGCGCAATTGGTCAGGCAGGATCCAGCACCTTAATCTCCACACCATATGCTGGCCCCAACTAAGTTTTATCTCTTAAGGGAGGATAAAAACTCTTTAAGGATTGTTATAAGATTAAGTTAGGGGACCAGCAGTTGGCAAAATGACTATGTTGCTGGACTCCCATGTAGTAGACCACAGTTCAAGTCCTGGACCTGGTGGCTTAAACTCATGCTGGGAGCATATGTGTGTCTGCCCAAGATGCAGAGAGGAGAATGAAGGAAAAGGGATTAAGGCATGGCCATCCCCCTGGGAGGTGATTTCTCACTTTCTCTCTTTCTCCCTGTCTCTCTGGAGGGTGCACACGCCCTATAGCAAAAATCTCTTCTACCTCACCCCAAAAAAGAGTTGTGTTTCAAGATGTGACACCAAGAATTCAATAAACAAACAAGTCAAGCAGTATTTAAAACAAAGAAATATACAGGGACCAGTAGATTGCATAGCAGTTGTGTTGCTGGCCTCCCACATGGCCGACCACAGTTCAAGTCCTGGACATAGTGACTTGAAATCATGCCAGTCTCATGTGTCTGCATGCCCGTTCCCAGGAGGAGAATGGAAGACAAGGGATTACAGCATGGCCATCCCCCCAGGGGTGATTTTGCACTTTCCCTCTCACTGTCTCTGTCTCTCTCTGGCAAGCGCATGTGCCCTAAGGCACATAAAAATAGAAGAAATAAAACATAAAAAAGTGAATGACACTAATTGTTGTAGCATTAAAAAAATAATAAACGAATCCACAAGCTTATTATTAGAATTCATTTTTTGTGGAGCATCCCAAGACATTAATTGTGAAAAACAATCAATAATGCTAACCTTATATTAAGCTAGGCTGTATGACTAAGTACCCAGAAATGTTCAATTACAAATCTTTCCCATACTGGAGATGTGGTTTTGCCATAGGGCGGGCGCCACCACGCCCATGGAAATGTGGTTTTAAGGAACATTATACTTGATGCTTTTCTCACTAAAACTAATTTTAAAATCCACACAGTAGTGGGACCAGTAGTTAGTGTAATGGCTATGTCACTGGACTCCCATGTAGCCAACCACGCATGGTTCAAGTCCCGGACCTGGTGGCTTAAACTCATACCAGGTACATGTGCGTGTGTGCTCAAGATCCCGAGAGGAGAATTGAGGAAAAGGGATTGTGGTGTGGCCATCCCCACTGGGGGGCTGATTTCTTACTTTCTTTCTCTCTGTTTCTGTCTTTCTGGCATGCACACACACCCTATAGCAAAAACCTCTCACAAAAAAAGAAAGAAAAAAAAAGAAAAGAAAAATCCACACAGTAGTCAAAGGTTATTCCAAAGTAGAGATGATTGATTATATATGTGTGTGTGTGTGTGTATTCACATATATATAAAATAAACAATAAATGGAAAATTATTTGTTGACAATGACATGTATGCTTAAGCCACTATAGTGTATAATGGATGGGAAATTGTGTTTTATTTTCTGGAGAGGTTTTTGCTATTGGGCGCGTGCACTTGCCAGAAAGACAGAGACAGACAGACAGAGACAGAAAACGAGAAATCAACCCCCAGGGGGGATGGCCCCCCTACAATCCTTTCTCTTCCATTCTCCTCTCAAGATCTTGGGCACACAGGCAAACGCAGGGCATGAGTTCAAGCCACTGGGTCAGGAACTCAAACTGAGGTCAACTACATGGGAGTCCAGTGGTGTAGCCATTACACTATCTGCTGGTTCTAAGAAATTGTGTTTTATATGCTGTGATGATGCTCAGCAAATAAATGTAAAGTAAATTTCAAAAAATTTGTGGAAAATTAAAATAAAGTATGAGTATATATTGATAAAAGAAAAAGGTACATCACTTTCCACGAAATTTTTAAAGACCCTCCCCCTCATTTGTATACCTTTCTACCACAGAAACTGGTAAATGCTACAAATCAGAGCTTTCTTATTTTCCTTGGAGAGACACTTGCTAAAAATTTAACAGCATACCAGTACAGACATTTCTCAACTCATCTGTACTCTTAAGACAAAAACAGATGATGTAATGGTTACATTTCTGGACTCCCTCATAGTCTATCACAGTTTGAGTCCCAGACCTGGCGACTTAAAGCTCATATTAGGCACTTGTGTATGCATGCCCAAAATCCAGGGAGGATAATGAAGGAGAAGGGATTGTAATTTTTTAAAAAATGTCATGTGGCCATTCCCCTTGGGGGGGGGGTGATTTCTCATTTTCTGTCTGTCTGTCTCTCTCTCTCTCTCTTTCCACTGAGTGCACATGTACTATACTAAAAATCTCTCTAAAGAAAAAAAAAAGAAAAAAGAAAAAAATCATGATTGACTACACAGATAGTTAACAACCCTACAGTAGACTTATATTTCCTATTCAAATCACCCTTTAAAATGTTTAAAGAGTACAGCAAGTGGAGTACAAGTTAAGGTACTGGATTCCACATGGCCAACTGCAGTTTGATTTCCAGGACCTGGTAGCTTGAAATCATACTAGACATATGTACGAGCCTGCCTAAAATCCCAAGGAGCCTGGAGGAGAAAAGATTGTGGTACAGCCATCCCCCAAGAGGGGTGATCTGTCTTTTTCTATATCTGGTGAGTGCATATGCCCTATAGCAAAAAAAAAAAAAAAAAGGAAAAGACAAAAGGAAAAAAAAAGTGCAGAGAAAATAAGATGTCAAAAGTAAAATAGTCATTTAAATAATGCCAAATAGAAATTTAAACTCTTCTTTCAAAATAGCTGATCTTCCTTGGCACAGAGTAAAATTTCTATTATGCTGTGGACAATATGAATATCAAGCCCAGATCACACATTTCCAAACATAGTGTATCTTGACAGAAGGACTTGAGGCTGTTGTATGCCCAGATACTCACGGAAATGATCTGTCACTTGTACTTTTGCTGGTTTACTTGAGATAATCTACTGGCCCATCTGCCTGCCTCCCTCTCCCCACCCCCTCAGTCTCCCTTTCCCTGTCTCTTTCCTTCCCTTCCCTTCCCTTCAACTGGTTTTCTAAGCTACTCTAAATTACTAGTATAAATCTAATGTCTTTTAAGTTATTTCTGCAAAAACTAAACATTGTTATTCACCGACTACCTGTTAAAGCTGACCACTTCAACAAAGCGTGAATTTCTATCCATAATTATTTTCAGATTTTTGCAATAGGGAATGAGCGTTAGCCTGAAAGAGACGGGAGTGGGGGGAGGAGTGAGAAATTACTTTCTCTTATTTTTCACTCGGGGCATAGCCACACCTCAGTCCCTTCTCCTGCATTCTCCTCTTGGGCCCACATGTACCCAGTGTGATTTTTCAAGCCACCGGGTCTGGGACTTAAGCTGCAGAGTCAGCCATGTGGGAAATCAGCGCCTTAAACACCATACCCCTGCAGGACCCCTCTATCTGTAATCTTAAAGTGGGGCACAATGACTTAGAATATATAAACAACACTTAGCATAATATATTATTTTGAAAAATAGGTGGAAGCTATATAAAATGTAATCATTCCATTTTCTACCCTAAACCTAGTGCTTCCTTTGCTGGCATAAGGCATAGTATTTTTCTTTATCTTCCATGCCTGATCTTGCTGGCCCTTTCTCTCCCCATATTCTGCAAGACATGCTCAGCTTCTCTTCCCATTCAATTTATGACATGATTAATTGAATGCTACAGCCTACTTGAAGATTTTCTAAAAAATATTTTCCAGCCCTGCAGTAGAAATCTATTTTTCCGATAAGAAATGTAGTGATGACCCTGTCAGCTAAGTATCCTAATTCATCTGTCTATGTGAAAAAGCTCTTTCCTCCAGGCTCCTTCAAAATTCATACATAGATTGTTCTGTATGGGCATCTATGGAGACACCTTTCACACTTCTTTTAAAATTATGCACATACACATGCACATATATATGTTATAGTTAATAATCAATTCAAAATATTATAATCTCATTTTTCTGGTTTTTAGAGCTATATTTACAGTTAAGAGATGAAAGAATTTTTAAAAACTTTGTACTACCCAAACATTAAAAAGGATATGCAGGGCCGGTGGGTTGCATGGTGTTGAGATGCTGGGCTCTTACATGGCTGACCACAGTTCGAGTACTGGACCTGGCAGTTGTTTTCTCAATATCCCTCTCTCTCTCTCATCAAAAATTTTAAAGTAATACTAATAAAATAAATCATTGTAATAAAATAAGGAGATGAATGATTCTGGGCTCACATTATGCTATGATCTGTAGACATCTTTCTAACCAATATAATATTTACTCTTAATTCAGAAATATAACCATGTTTAAAATTGATATTTGACTATTGTCAACATATAAAGGCATCTAAATATGTTCTTAAAAAGCATAAAAATAAGTATCTATAAATCATTGTTCACTAGCATTAGAAATTATAAAAATCAAGCAAAATTCCTCCAGTTTCATACTTAAGATGACACGAATAGAAAATGTTCTTGGGAACCAGCAGTTAGCATGATGGCTGTGTCGCTGGACTCCCACATAGTTGACCGTGGTTCTCATCCCGGACCTGGTGGCTTAAAACTCACGCCGGGTGAGTGTGCGTGAGTGCCCAAGATCCCAAGAGGAGAATGGAGGAGAAGGGACTGTGGTGTGACCATCCCCCATGGGGGATGATTTCTCGCTTTCTGTCTCTATGTCTCTCTCTGTCTGTCTGGTGAGTGCACGCGCCCTATAGTGAAAACCTCTCAAAAAAAAAAAAATTAAAAAAAAAGAAAATGTTCTTAAATGTGAAACATGGCCAAATGAAATTAACTTACATGTAAGAGAACAAACAATGCCAGTTTCCCTTTTACGCTCGGATTGTATTTGTGTAATCTATTGGTCTGTTTCATTGTCAGAAGGTGTTATGAAAGGGTGTTCTGAATGACTGCGAGCTTCATTATATCCTGAAGTCCTTAATACATTTTTACCAGGATTTATAACCAGCGATGGACACTGACAACTGCGCCTTCTCTAACCTGATTTAGCTGGCCTACTCCATCATCCACACATACTTTCATTCATTCAACTGTTATTGAGCATCTCCTCTGTGCAAGGCATTGAGCTAGGTGTCAAATAATACACTTGGAAAGATACGTAACACAAAGTTCCTGTTCACACAACTCCCAAAATCTAGTAAGAGAGACAAGGATGTGTAGCCATAGTGATAATAAAAATATAACATCTAATTGAAACAAGTGGGAGTTAACAATAAATGTTAGAAAACATTTCAGGAGTTGCTTTAGAGTTGCGGGTCTTGTTGCTGAGTATGATTTTCACCGGCAGAGGGGGGAGGAAAGCAATCCTAATTCAATCAAATGGCTTGGGTTTTTGCAGAAAGGAATGTGCTTGTATGGCAGATCTCAGGAACTGTGAGGAATTCACTATTGCTAACAATGAGAAATGAAGAAGCCAGAAGGAGAATAATAAAAAGTAAGTTCCAGACTCTGACAGAGGGCCTTAGTTGCCATTATCTCTGACTTAGACTTTAGTCATTGTCATTAAGTTCTGCCTGAAGTTTGTATCAATATATTCTGAAACTTTCCCAATGGTATTGAATGCATTTGTCTCAAAAGGAATCACTGTCATTACTCTTTGAATGACCAATCATTTATATTAATTGAAATAATTATAGCTCAAAAATGGGTTGAAGGGACCAGCAGTAGTGTAATGACGAGGTCTCTGGACTCTCATGTAGTCGACCAGGACCCGGACCCAGTGGCTTAAACTCACGCCAGGCATGTGTGCGTGCATGCCCAACATCCTGAGAGGAAAATGGAGAAGGGATTGCGGCATGGCCATCCCCCCTGGGGGTGATTTCTCGCTTTCTATCTCTCTGTCTCTGTCTGTCTGTCTGGTGAGCACACGCGCCCTATGCAAAAACTTCTCCATAAAAAAAAATAATAGATTGAAATAATTATGTCTTCATATGTTTCTAAAACTCATATTTCAGCTCATATTAGCACAGTAGACCAAGGCATATGCATAGGTTTCTATTTTAAATTATTTTATTTTTTATTATCATTATTTAATTTGGCAAGAGAGAGAGAGAGACAGAGAGAGAGAGCGAGAACAGGAGAAAGCTTTAGGCTGCCAGGTCTGAGACTTGAACCACAGTCAGCCGTGTGGGAGTCCAGCATCTTTAACTACCACGCCACCTGCCAGCCCCTGAACAGATTTCTAAATGGGAAATCATGACTGCACTCCAAAATAATTGAAAAAAGGAGTCATTGAACCAGTTTATTTTACCTACAGTCACAAAATTCTTTCCAAACATGTCACTTAATGCTACTATAATATTTTTATTAATTGCATCTGGTTCATTTTCAATCCTATGTAAAGAAAGAGAGATTAATGACATCACATTTCTATACTCTCACTCCAAAGCAGCCAGAAAGTAATATATAATACTGTCCGGTGCTGATAGGGAAGCAGAGAAATGGGTTTCATGGCTTGCCAGCAGGGTGCAAATTGCTAGGACTCTCTGGAAAATATCCTTTAAAACATTGAAATTTAAGCACTACAAATATAAAAATTTGTGCAGTCCCTATAGAAATCCCAATTTGCTTGCAAAGATGTACGTTGTTATTTACTACACATTGTAGTGAGCAAGGGCAAGAAATAGTGTTCATCAAGAGGGAAATGAGTGAATAGATTTATCAAGAGCGTATTATTGAATACCATGCGATGTCTTTGAATTATGAGCTACACAGTCGCACTCTGCCCTACTGAAAAGATGACTATGTGCTGAGTGAGGAAAGCTTGAGTCTGACATGTGTACATGGATTAATCACATTTTTGTGAACACTGCCACTACCGCAATCATTATTAGCATGTATACATGCTGGGGATGAGTAAAATAAGCATGGCAGAGGCTTACTACTCATGCTGTTGGCTTCATTGCTCTTAAGATAATTTTTCAAAAATTAAAAGAATGAAATATAGGGACCAGCAGATGGCATAATGGTAATGTCACTGACTCCCACATACTCAACCATGATTGGAGTCCTGGATCTGGCAGCTTAAAACACAACAGGCACTTGTGTGTGCATGCCCATGCTCCTGAGAGGAGAATGGAGGAGAAGGGATTGTGGTGTGGTCATGGCCCCTGGAGGGTAATTTCCCACTTTCTGTCTGTCTGTTTCTAGTGAGTGCATGTGCCTTATAGCAAAAAATCTCGCATTTAGGAAAAAAGAGTGAAGTATATGGTAGTATTTTACCTCTAACTTAAAACCTGTTGAGTGATTAAAAGGCCCTGGAGAGAGCGATGGCTTACATTACTTAATGGAAAATATTTACCATTCCCCCTGAACTTCCTGCTTTCCATTACATAGTCGAGACAATGTCCTCCGATTCAGAAAAAAAATTAGAGGTCCCAGCCTAGGAAATTTATCATTTTCCTACCCACTAGTATACAAAGTTGTCTATTTCCATTCTCAGTGTTATCATTCATCCCAGAGGACTGACTGTGTCCTCCCCCACCCAAAGCTAATGTCTACCCCTGGGCACCTTGGAGTCCTCCCATCTGCTTTCTCTTTGTTTAAACATTTGCATCTCTGCCTGGTCATTCCTTTTACTCTGGAAATGCAGATAATCTTGCTCTTCTTAAAACAAGGCAAATAAAAAACACAACCTCATTTGTCTCATTTCCCCCATGGGAGGGGTGTCATTAAATTACTGAATAATCAGTATGGCCCCATTAACAGAAGAACTGGAGTCAGGGCCTGAGCCCCCCCCCCCCCCATTGATTTATTGCCATGTCCTGGGGAGGTCACTGGGTCCTGTGGCAGGTTAAGTGAAGCTAAGAGGGCAGGGGCTTTTTGGGAGAACTTGGGCAGCCTCTCTCCTCTACATGTTCCATTGCTATTAATGCCCGGATTTTGAAAGTTAAAATTTCAAAATCTTAGCAACCAGGACAGGCAGTACATTCTATACTAGCTCCATTTGACCATTCCATCTCTTGTCCTTCACAGCAAAATTCTTGAAGTAAAATCTATCTGACTATAATTATGATGATGTTTTAAACTCTAGGTATCCAGCTGAATTCATAGTTTATCGCTGAGATGTTTCTCGTTTGAGGTGCCTGGAGATCTACTTGTCAAAACTAAAAATACTCTGAAGGGCGTCTGAAAATCGGCCTCTCTGTTGCATTGTCAGTTCACTGTTGAATGTGCCCTCTCCACTTCTGCAAGTCCTTCTCAGGTTCATCCGCTACAGCTTCTGCTGCTCTGCTTCAGCAATTCAAAGGACTCTTAGCTTTCTGGATTTACGATTCTAAACATTCTCCCTGGGTGACCACATCTATGTCATTATTTTACCAATCAACATGACATTCAAATTCATGGCTTCATCTGTCATTTCCCTGGAGGTTCAAACTCTTCAACTACCTCTCAGCCTTATTAGATCCAGCTTCCACCTTGCACCGAAGGTGACTTGAGTTCAGAGAGTGATGAGTATGACTTAATAACTGTCAAAATACACAAAGGTATTACCCCAGGATACCATTTAACATACCTACATATGTTCGAAAGTCAAATGACAGAAGTTATATGATATTTACCAAACACAGCTCCGAGCAGTGTTTCATTGCAAAGGAATACCAGAAAACCAGAAGACTAGGGTCTCTTGAAGATTGACTTGAGACTCTGCTTCTTTCTTTCCTTTCTTGTTAATGTAATGTTTCCCTTGTGGCCTAAGAGGCTAATGAAGCTTCAAAAGTTTCTGCCTTGGTCCCAGACTGTAACTTATGCGGAAGAAGCTGGGTCATTAAGCTAAAGGTCTCAGGATGAGCATCTTCTCTAACAAGCATAAAGGTGATCTTGACCCATACTGTCATTCAGGGAATAACTTTCCTGATTCCCAATAATAGAACTGTAATTGAGTTTTACACATGAAAGACAATCAGTTAAAAAAGTTTGGGGTTAATTTTGCTTTCCTGTAGAACGGGATCTTGACAAGGTCCTTTAAACTAGGACTTTCAAACAAATAGTAACTTTGACATTCATTTGAGTTCTAAGAAAGGAACTGGTGGACACAAAAAATTTAGGAAATTTTAAATTTACTCAGGAGTAGAGAAATATATATATATATAGTCTTTAAATGTCAAATTATCATATATCTTAGTTTTAATTTCTGATATAAGTACTTTAAAAACCTCTGATTATTCAAAACCTTCAAATTATTCAATTTGGCAAAATAATTTGCCAAATTATTCTAGGAAGCCAAGTAATGTAACTGACATACAGGATAGCAGCAGATTTCTTTTTTATTTAAGTACTGTAAACATATTTTTAAAGTAGTAAGTCAGATTTTTTTTGGAGTCTGAATAATTTGTTCAAGTCAGTAAAATCTAAGGGTTCTGATTAATGTGAACATAAATATGGTGGCAAATATAAATAAAAAAGGGTCTTTTCTTAAACTTAAACCTCCAAATGTATCTCAGGTGATATTTAAAGTGCATGGAAATTTACCTGAAGATTAAATTACCATTTGTGGTATAAAATAAATTCATGATCAAAAAGCATTCAAAGTTTTATAAATGCACTTGTTATATCAAAAAGAACTAACCTGTAAATTGCTCAGTATATAACTGAAACATTAATAGTAAAATGAAGGGCTATATTTTAGGAAGAATAGCTATTTTAGTCTATAGAGCCACAAGTAAACCTACAATTGGCATCAAATCTATATGCCTGTCCCTGTTTCAGACATAGTGCAAGAAAATTTACTGTATTTCAGATTTATTTTTAAAAGGCGTATTTGAAATTTAATGTAAATCATTAGTTAATGAAATCAAAAGTTTACATGAGAAGGGAGTAGAGAACAATAGTATGAAAAACAATGATTTCCTGGAAAATAATTACTCAGATGTTGATGCTTATGGTAATATCAATCTCCTATATACTATCACTATTATTTTCTAATTATAAAATTAAGATGGTTTATTGTCAATACCTAATAAACACGTAGTAGCATTGAATATTTAAATATATTCTTAGTAATTAATAATTCTCCCCTTCATCTGGTTTCCCTCTCATCACCACTTCAAATTCATTTACTCTTCAAAGAAACTACAAAGCCGTATAAGCATGGCAGGTTAAGACAATAAATGGTGTGCCCGAGAGACTGTGAAGTTTCAGATCTAAAATCTTTATAATCAGTCCTTTTCCTCGGCCAACGGATTTAGATAATTTTCTCTACTCAATAAATATAGCATAATTTTTGATTTTCTATGGAAATAAGCAAATTTCTTATTTTTAAAATGTTGGGATTAAACGGTGTATTACTGTGGTTCTCCAGCGACACAAAATCTATAGAAAAACTTATTGTATTTTCTAACTGTTTATTTCAAAGTTACCAGAAATGCGAGATCATTGTACAAAGACTCTAGTATACATTTTGCTGAGATAAAGATAAACCGTCTATATTTGTTTCACGTGCCTGACCTTTCTCTCTCTCTCTCTCTCTCTCTCTCTCCCCCTCCCTCTCCCTCCCTCACACACACAGATATACACACACACATGAGTGTATATTTCCTATGGCAATTCTCCTATGTAGCTACAAAACACTTATCAAAATCAGAAAATTTAAGATTAACAGAATTCTATCCCAGTAAGTTTCTTGACAGTTCCTTGATGCCTTTTTTTTTTTTTTTCCCCAGTCCAGGGCCCAATCTGGGATCCAATCCAGGATGCTTCATTAAATTGCCTTATTGTCATATTTCTTTAGTCTCCTCTATTCTAGGAGTAAGCCTTTCTCAGCTTTTATTTGTCCTCCTTCCCTTAAAAGTTTTGAAGTGTACAACCCACTTCTTTCTTGAAATTACAGTGATTTTATAGAGCAAGCTGATGCCCTTTAGGCAAGAATGCCACAGAAGTTATGTGTGCCTCTCACAGAGCATCGTGTTGGGAAGCAGTTACATCAGCTTAACCCAATGTTGATGATAACTTTGATAGCACAGTTGATAACACACATTAGATTGTATGCTGAAATAATTGTCTCCTTTTGTAATAGATAACTAGTGGCAATACTTTGACACTTTATGTCACACTTTATGTCAGTTTGATGCACCTCATAAAATTTACACATTACTTGCAGCAGGTTAATAATTCTTGTCTAGAGAAAATATTATATTGTAGCTACAATTAGTGACTGTCTAACCTCTTCGATTCATGTGTAGTCATTTGATATTCTACGGCAAGGAAGAGCTTCCCCTTGTCTCCTACAGTGTTGTTCATTTACTCATCCCCTTACATCATGTGAAGTCATGGACTCCCATTTTATTCAATGGATTATGATGTGTCATTGTCCTTATTAGCATCTGATACTCAGATTGTACCTGACTTGTCCTTTGGCCAGTAAAATATCGTCCTTGGATGCTTTTCATGTGAAAAGTGTTCTTTGAGCAAATCTTCACTTTCTGGAACAAGACATGCTAAACTCATTTTGAACTTTCCCTTCTTTGACCCAGGAGCAGTTCATTTCTCCAAGAAATCCTGGTTACTTTCATTGGAAAATAATACTTAAAACTTGGGATCTAGCTATATATATATTTGAAAAACATTCATTGGGGCAGCTCCATAGGGCAGCAGGTAAGCACTGTGCATTGGCACACATGGTCCAACTATGGTTAAAGTCTCAGACGCAGTGGTCTGAAAATCAGGCCAGGCACATGTGCATTCATTCCTAAAACTCTGACAACATGGAGAAACGGAGAAGGCATTGTGGCATGATCGCATCCCACTGGGGAGTGCTTTCTCCTCTCTCTCTCTCTCTGAAAAGTGCACATGCCCTTGGTAATAAAACAAAACTGTAAAAATACCAACTCATCCTTTGACTCTGCATGCTTTCTTTATATTTTTATATTATATTTCATTTTAAACTGTACTTTGTGGCTATATAATGAATTCTGTATACTGTTACCTTCCTCTGAAGAACATTGTTTTGTTTTTTGACAGTTAACCTGGCTGGACTGACTCCACGGAGTGTCTCCCTTGTGGTGGACAGTAGCTAAGGTGACCACTCTGTTCTTTTAGTCTTCTACCTGTTATATTGTTTGTAAATGTGTAGAGCCTCTCTCATGTAAGCACTGCTAAAGAGTGAACCAAAGAATTGAGAAGAACTCATACATGGATTTGAGGCTTCTTGCCTCTGTTCCCATCTTTACTAGATTCGCCAGCACTTTCAAGTCTCGCTGGTCGACTAAAAGCTCATTACCTGACTTCTCAAGCCAGTAAGTCTTTGGCTTTGGGCTAAAGTTCTGGCCTTCTAATGCCCTATTACTTGGGAGTGCTCTCAGACAAAAAGCCTTGTATACATGAATCTCATCCAGCATAGTTTTCCTCTGTAAGGAGAAAATTCTCTCCAGTCTCTGCTTCCTTTTGGTCATTCTATACCTGCAAATAGTTGCTTCTCTATTTTCTTCTTTCAAATTAAATTTTTTGTTCTTTATAGGACACGTGTGCATGAACATGTGAGGAAAAGGATGAGAGAGAGGAGAGCAACATCCACAGACAGGATCTGGCCACAGAAACACCCCTTCTCCTGGCCCTCCAGGCTGTCAGATATTAGGCATTCAACATACTGCGAGTCTCTGAGGTTGACCTGGTTGGGGATTCAAACCACAATCATTACGTGGGATCCAGCTTCTCTGAAGACACTATGGAGATGGCCCCAAAGCGATTTTTATATATTCCTCAGATTTTTCACTTTTAGTATCAATTATGATACTAAAAACTATTTTGAAAAAAAGAAATTGGCTTATTTCTATAGAAAAATTATAAGACATTATGATTCAAATTTTTGTTTTTAATTTTTTTAAGAAAGATTTTTGCTATAGGGCATGTACACTTGCCACAGAGACACAGAGACACAGAAAGAGAGAAATCACCCCACTGAGGGAATGGCTACACCACAATCCCTTCTCTGCCATTCTTCTGTGGGGATTTTGGGCACATATGCACATGAGCCAGTGTGAGTTTCAAGCCACCAGGTTCAGGACTTGAACTACGGTTGTCCATGTGGAAGTCCAGTGATGTAACCATTCTGTCATCTGCTGGTTCCTTTCATTTTGTTTTTGTTTTTGTTTTTAGAGAAATTTTTGTTGTAGGGTGCATGTGTTTGCGGGAGAGACAGAGAGAGACAGAGAAGCAGAAAGTGAGAAATCATCCCCCAGGGGATGGCCATGCTGCAGTTCCTTCTCTATTTTCTTCCCAGGATCTTGTGCACACACGCCCATGCACCTGGAGTATTTTAAGCCACCAGGTCCAGGAAGCAAACTGCAGTAGACTATGTGGGAGTCCAGCTATGAAACCATTCTGCCATCTGCTGGTACTCCCTCCTTTAAATTTTTAAAGAGGTTTTTGCCATAGGGCATATGTGCTCTCTAGAGAGACAGAGACAGTGAGAGGGAAAGTGGGAAATCACCCTTCAAGGGGGATGGCAATCCCACAATCCCTTCTCCTCCATCTCCTCCAGGAATTTTGGGCACTCATACACATGCACCCAGCATGATTTTCAAGCCACCAAGTCCAGGACTTGAACCTTAGTTGGCTACGTAGGAGTAAAGTGATGTAATCACTATGCCATCTGCTGACCTCATTGCTTTTACATTTTTAAGTGTATTCATGATAGGAAGTATCAAAATATGAGAGACAGAGAAAGGGACTGAGAGAGAGACACGCTTGACCAGGTCTCCTCACTACACAATCCCCCCGTCCCAGTTCCAGCTCATCAAGACCTTTGACACACAAGGAAATACTCAATATAACTTCAAGGCAACTCATTAAATCTGAAGACAGTCTTTTGACTTCCAGCACCATAGTTCAGTTTGCAACTGATTATGCCACCAGGCTGGGTCTCAAATATTTTTAATCTATAAAAATTGACAACTTGTTTTTTTTCAATATTGCTATGCTAGACACTGTACACATGCACATGGGTATAAACTACACACAAACATAAAATTTCACTTAATCCTAACAATCGATGTGGAGGTAAACATATTTCTCCACCTGTACATCGCAAAATGTAAGGTTGAAGATACTGTTGGTTAGGCACATTCAAAAAGTTGGAGACAAAGGGGCTGACAGGTGGCATGGTGATTCAGGTGCTGGACTGCATATGGCTGACTGCAATTCGAGTCCCAAACCTGGTAGGCTGCTTTCTCACTTTCCGTTTTTCTCTCTTTCTGTGTCTTTCTCTGGCCAAATTAAAAAATAAATAATAATAACAAATAAAATTAAATAATTCTTTAAAAATATATATTTAAATAAAAAGTCAGAGACAGAATGAAATCAACATAGGTATGTCATACTTTACTGGGATTCTCTCTCTATGGAATGCAAATTTATCTTAAATCTGCATTCTGTAAATATGAACTAACTTCATTGACAAGTATCAATTAAGCAGTCTAATTCAGTGGTTAAAGGCATGGGGTTGGAGTGAGACAAACTTGTTTTTTTAGTTCCAGCTCATCTTTCATTTACTATAAATAATGATCAAATGTACAAAATAGAATGACAAGAATAATTATAATTCATTGCCATGAGATTTAAATGTGATATCTTATGTAGAATATCCAATGTACACAGACAGTACTCCATAGATAGGAGATTTTAAAATATGTATTAAGTTTTATTCCAAGATACTAAGGATTTAATCTTGTTGCAAAAAAGGAAAAAAGAAAACTTTCTGAAGACATCTTTCTTTCCGACTTAATCTATCACAGCTAGAAAAACAATCCAAAAAATTGAAAGGGAAGGGAGAAAATAATTAATGTTTTTGGAAGTGTACTCTGTACCAAACACTGAAATAGGCATTTTTAAATATATATAGCATTTTGTTTTCACAATACTCTGTAAAGGAAATATGACTTCCATTCTTACATAAAAGGAGACTAAAGCTTAGAAAACTTAGAGTAACTTATCTAACATCAGAAACCATTAAGTACCCTAGTCAGTGTTGGAACCTCAATCTGCAGAGCATATTGTACTGCTCCAAGTTGCAAAATTGGATTATTATGAATCCATAGTAAGTACCAAGCCATCTAAAATTCATATTATTAAGAGCGTCTGGGGTTTAAATGCTTTCTGGACTTCCTTCCCTCAGTCCTCCTCCTTCTCTCCTCCTCAAATTAGTGTCCTAATTTTCTTTCTTCAAAATTTCATTCCACCATAATCCAATTATAACTCTAACCTCTGTCTTTCTCTTCTTCCATTTATTTCATTTTTATTGGATTGGTTCCAAAACTTAGTTTTATGATTCTCAAAAACCTTTCATATAGCACATAATCACATATTATCTTGTTTTAGCCATTGAGAAGAAATGAATTAGACTTACACAGTCTTATCCCTTCCCTGAAGGCTCGAACTGTATTGGTTTTATTAAATCATAGATGTCCGCTTACTGCTTCACCTAGCTAATGCATTCTGTCCTACTCCATGATTCCAAGCGGCCCTGAAGAATGATCTCAATTAGAGTACTTTGCAGAATGTACAGCACGAGCTCTACTGATATTTCAAAGTGGTTCGGCTATTAAGAAAATGATCTGAGAAATAAAATTATAAATGTCAGGGATAATATGTGAGATTATAAACATTAGTTTAGGAAGTATTAGAACTGATTAAATAGGGAACAGCAATCAAATAATAAGAGGGAGGAGACATAGTTATAGTGGTAATGGTTAAAAACCAATTATAACTT
>NW_006159463.1:3972622-3983664 GCF_000334495.1 Tupaia belangeri chinensis | reverse complement strand
GGCATGGTGATTCAGGTGCTGGACTGCATATGGCTGACTGCAATTCGAGTCCCAAACCTGGTAGGCTGCTTTCTCACTTTCCGTTTTTCTCTCTTTCTGTGTCTTTCTCTGGCCAAATTAAAAAATAAATAATAATAACAAATAAAATTAAATAATTCTTTAAAAATATATATTTAAATAAAAAGTCAGAGACAGAATGAAATCAACATAGGTATGTCATACTTTACTGGGATTCTCTCTCTATGGAATGCAAATTTATCTTAAATCTGCATTCTGTAAATATGAACTAACTTCATTGACCAGTATCAATTAAGCAGTCTAATTCAGTGGTTAAAGGCATGGGGTTGGAGTGAGACAAACTTGTTTTTTTAGTTCCAGCTCATCTTTCATTTACTATAAATAATGATCAAATGTACAAAATAGAATGACAAGAATAATTCATTGCCATGAGAGTTAAATGTGATATCTTATGTAGAATATCCAATGTACACAGACAGTACTCCATAGATAGGAGATTTTAAAATATGTATTAAGTTTTATTCCAAGATACTAAGGATTTAATCTTGTTGCAAAAAAGGAAAAAAGAAAACTTTCTGAAGACATCTTTCTTTCTGACTTAATCTATCACAGCTAGAAAAACAATCCAAAAAATTGAAAGGGAAGGGAGAAAATAATTAATGTTTTTGGAAGTGTACTCTGTACCAAACACTGAAATAGGCATTTTTAAATATATATAGCATTTTGTTTTCACAATACTCTGTAAAGGAAATATGACTTCCATTCTTACATAAAAGGAGACTAAAGCTTAGAAAACTTAGAGTAACTTATCTAACATCAGAAACCATTAAGTACCCTAGTCAGTGTTGGAACCTCAATCTGCAGAGCATATTGTACTGCTCCAAGTT
Organism: Tupaia belangeri chinensis; assembly: GCF_000334495.1. Lineage (NCBI taxonomy): Eukaryota > Metazoa > Chordata > Mammalia > Scandentia > Tupaiidae > Tupaia > Tupaia belangeri. The sequence goes on along the minus strand of NW_006159463.1, from coordinate 3,982,759 downwards.
GCAAAATTGGATTATTATGAATCCATAGTAAGTACCAAGCCATCTAAAATTCATATTATTAAGAGCGTCTGGGGTTTAAATGCTTTCTGGACTTCCTTCCCTCAGTCCTCCTCCTTCTCTCCTCCTCAAATTAGTGTCCTAATTTTCTTTCTTCAAAATTTCATTCCACCATAATCCAATTATAACTCTAACCTCTGTCTTTCTCTTCTTCCATTTATTTCATTTTTATTGGATTGGTTCCAAAACTTAGTTTTATGATTCTCAAAAACCTTTCATATAGCACATAATCACATATTATCTTGTTTTAGCCATTGAGAAGAAATGAATTAGACTTACACAGTCTTATCCCTTCCCTGAAGGCTCGAACTGTATTGGTTTTATTAAATCATAGATGTCCGCTTACTGCTTCACCTAGCTAATGCATTCTGTCCTACTCCATGATTCCAAGCGGCCCTGAAGAATGATCTCAATTAGAGTACTTTGCAGAATGTACAGCACGAGCTCTACTGATATTTCAAAGTGGTTCGGCTATTAAGAAAATGATCTGAGAAATAAAATTATAAATGTCAGGGATAATATGTGAGATTATAAACATTAGTTTAGGAAGTATTAGAACTGATTAAATAGGGAACAGCAATCAAATAATAAGAGGGAGGAGACATAGTTATAGTGGTAATGGTTAAAAACCAATTATAACTTTGTGGACCTGCAGTTAGCATAATGACTATGTCGCTGGACTCCCATGTAGTTGACCGTGGTTCAAGTCCTGGACCCGGCAGCTTAAACTCACGCTGGGCACATGTGCGTGCGTGCCCAAGATCCCAAGAAGAGAATGGAGGAGAAGGGATTGTGGCGTGGTCATTTCCCCTAGGGGGTGATTTCTCGCTTTCTATCTCTCTGTCTCTCTCTGTCTCTCTGGTGATCGTATGTGCCCTATAGTGAAAACCTCTCAAAAAAAAATTATAACTTTGTATTTTACTAAAAAGTACTTATTCTTTTATACTATAGATTGGGTTTATGCCATTTATGGCACTTCGCACAGTTTGGGTCATAATTTTAAGAGATTAATGAAATAAATTACTAATAAAAATGAACTATCCATTTCAAGGTAAAAAAAGTGAAACACATGAAAAGAAAATCCTGGATTAGGAGTAGGAAGCAATTTTCCTGGTCTTACCTCCACCTCGGATATCTAAGATGAGACCAGCAGGTGTCATGGTGGTTGAGGGGCTGGACTCCCACATGGTCAAGTATGATTCAACTAGCCCAGTGGCTTGAAAATCTCACCAGGTGCATGTGCGTGTGTGCCCAAAATCCCAAGAGGAGAGTGAAGGTAAAGAGATTGCAGCATGGCAATGGGGAGTGATTTTTTTTTTTTCCTTACTTTTCCTCTCTCTTTGTCTCTCTCTCTCTCCCTCTGGTGAGCACACGTGTCCTATGACAAAAACCTTAAAAAAAAAAAAAACTAAGATGAACCAATGACATTATTTTACTTAACAATTCTTTAAATAAGTTAAATAGAAGTATACATTTAATTTTTTATACTATTTAATAATTGTATTCTAATGTAGTGTTTTGATTAAGGAGTCTATTCAGCCACAATTTGCATATGGGGAAAATCAAACAAAAAAGAAACATTGTTGTGAGGAGTATGGTTTTTTTTTACACCCAGGGACAGGCTGTGGTTAGTGAATCTGCAAGATCTCTAAATCTATGGGATCTCAGCACAATTAAACTCTTCCATGTACTGGCAGTTTGGGGATAATGGCATAAAAAGCTTTCAGCCGCACACTGAGAAAGGAACACATTTTCTTAGCATCTATATGTCTTATACTTTAATGAGTTAAAACTCATGCTAAATGCTTCTATTTCTTCTATTAATATGTAGCTTTTGCCAGTTTATCTTTTCTTCTTTGCTTTCTTCCTTCATATCCCTATAATAATGACTCCTATCTCTATTCTGGTTTAGAAGTCAGAACCTAACATTTAAGACATTTTGCCTGGGTTTAAATGAATGATTCTGAGATGCTTATAACCACTAGTGACACTAAGCAATGTTATAGGAACAGAGGAATGACAGTAAACTAAAAAGGATCTTTGATTTGATATGTGTGCCCTAACATGAAGTTTCCAAAACTTTATAATAAAAAACAAAGAGAGCTACCTATTTATAGAGTCAGACTCTGGTGACTTTAGTAAAATAAGAATATTCTATTCTATTCTATTCTGAGGATAATTATTATATTCATCCCCCTTCAACAACAAACTTTCCTTTTTCATGATAACTGCTTAGCAGAAATATATCATGATAATTCAAAATAGTAGCAGTTAAGTATCTTGGGATCAACTCTGTCATACCTTAGTACTTGTCTGGACTTTGGAAAGTTTCCTTAAGGGCTCTCTCAGTTCCTACATTCGTAAAATAGGCAAAAATACTGCTATCTTGCAAGATTGCTCTAAGGATTAAATGAAGTAATATAGGGAAAGGCTAGAATAGGTCTGGCTTAAGAGCTATAACTGATTCTGTTACTATCGTGGATCATTTGGGCTTCTCTAACAACAAATGCCAAATACTGTGTGGCTTATAAAAGAAACATTTGTTTTTCGTTGTTCTGGATGTTGGGAAATCCAAGGTCAAGGCACTGACAGATTTAACATCTCGCAAGAGTTCTTTTCCATAGATGATGCCTTCCTGCTTTGCCCTCACACTGTGGGCATTATCTCATTCATGAAGGTCGGTCCTCATGAGCTAATCACCGCCCCCCAATGGCCCCACATACAACAACCTGGGAGGTTAGTGTTTTTACATACGAATTTGGGAAAAAGCATTCAGACCATAGCATTTAGCTATTTGGGATATTTTTTTCTTAAAAATTCAAAATGTGTACAATGATAGGAAAACAAAGGTTTTTTGTTTTGGTTTGGTTTTTTACATTAGCTCTCCTACCTCTGTTGTTATAGTTGTCTTACCATGGAAATCCAATGGGTCCTAGTCCTGTCCTATTCATTTCAACAAATATTTAACACTTATAAACTATTAACATATTTTTTGGCTATTATCCATTTTGGAAGAAGACAGCATACTATTAGTATAGAACGATTATCAAGCTTCTGGGTCCAGGACTAGGACCACAGTCAGTCATATATGAATCCAGACACTTAACTACCACTCTACCCGCAGCTCCCTCCAATACATTCTAAAACTCTCAAAGAAAAGCCTCCATTTTATGTTGCTTTTGTGCTTTTACATTACTAGAGGAAAAAAATTAACTCCATCAGAGCTTTGTCTATACTGCTGAGTATACATGGAACTGAACTGGTAGAAAACAGGGTGGGACTTTCTACATGTCTTTCTCTTATCTCAATAAAGAGTTTAACTTCTAGGGGTTGGCAGGTGGTGTGGTGGATAAAGGCGCTGGACTCCCACATGGCCAACCACGGTTCAAGTCTCAGACCTGGTGGCTTGCTTTCTCACTTTCTCTCTCTCTCTCTCTTTCTGTCTTTCTGGTCAAATGAAAAAAAAAAAGAATGAATAAATAAAATTAAATAAATAATTATTTTAAAAAAGAGTTTAACTTCTAGACAGCACAACATTAGAAGTCATTCATATCCCAGGCACGTTAATGTAAGCCTTCACCAACTTGGACAGTTTTATAGCTTGTTAGACCCTGTTGACTTATGAAGAGAAGATGAAGACTACAACTTGGGTGTCAAGAAATTTCCATCAGCTCTTTGTTTTTTGAAGGAGTCAGAGGAAAGAATGTAATTGGCTTCACTGTTTTCTGAAACTATGTGTTAGAAAAGAGACAAGTTCTGGAAGTGATAAGAAATAAAGCATTAAACTTTATACCTGAAATGTGCTTTGTGAATATTGCCAGTGAGGCCAGTTATAGAAATCTTTAGAATTCCATAATAATACTAAAATTCTCTAAAAATCTTTTCTATTTACTATAAAAACTTTTTTAATTTTATAATTAATTTTTTTTAATTTTACACATGTAAATTATGCCTTGATGTTTGCTTTAATTCTATTTTTGGCACATTTTTAAAAATTCAGACTAGTTTCCTTATCCATCCATAGCCACAAATGTAAAAATCCCATAAAAATATTGAAAAATTATTTTGCTGATGCATAAAAGAATTACATGCAAAGTATAAATTAGAACTTGTTAGTATTATATAAGCAATTAGTATATGTTATAAAAATGGATGATTTCTTCTATTTTACTAGGTTAAAAAAAACTCATTTGGTAAAACTAATATCCACTCATTATAAAAACTTCATAGGGGACCAGCAGTTAGCGTAATGGCTACATCGCTGGACTCCCATGTAGTTGACCGTGGTTCGGGTTCCGGATCCGGTGGCTTAATCTCATGCCAGGTGCATGTGCGTGTGTGCCCAAGATCCCAAGAGGAGAGTGGAGGAGAAGGGATTGCGGCGTGGCCATCCCCTCTAGGGGGGTGATTTCTCGCTTTCTGTCTTTCTGTCTCTGTCTGGTGAGTGCACATGCCCTATAGCAAAAACCTCTCCAAAAAAAAAAAAAAGAAAAAAAAAACTTTATAGCAAACTAAAAATAAATCAGAACACTCTTTATCTGTATAAAATTTTCAATATCTACAAAAAACTTCCCACTTACTGGTCAATAACTAAACCTATCACTTTGATTTGGAATCCATACAAGAACTAATACTTCCCCTTTTATTCAACATTACAGGAGCTTTTAGACAATGCAGAAAGGCAAGAAAATAAGTAAAATATATAAGGATCAAAAAAGTGGAGGAAACATTTTTTCCAGTTAATACTGTTTATAGAAAAGAATGGAAGGCAAATTTATAGAATTAATTTAAAAGTCTAACAAGGTGGGTGGATATAAAATTTTTATGCAAAACAAATGATCTTCCTATTTATCTATAGTAAATAATATTTGAATAAATTACAATAACATCAACCTCTATAGATTTAGATAGTTGGAGAATACCTATTAACAGATATGTGTGTGTGTGTGTGTGTGTGTCTCCACTATCTGAAAAATCACAAAATTTTATTGAGAAACATCGAAGGAGCATCAACTTCTCAAGATATATCACACTTGTTTGAAACTTGAAATAATGGAAAAATACTAATGCAGTGGAATCTCATCCAAAATTCAAACAAATCTGGTCGAATTTGACAAGTTGCTTTTAAAATATATTTTGAATTGCACTTTCGAAGGGTAAGGCTCAAGTAGATATATAGACCTATCATACAGCTCCAGTAATTAACAAGCTATGTTAGTGACACAAAGACAGAAACAGAGACCCCCAAACGCACTCTCTGCTTACATATCTTATAATGCTGGTTTTGTCTAATCATGGGATGGGTTTACAGGTCACTGCCCTCTACACTGAGTCATTGTCCCTCAAGGGCAGGAATTACATCTTCCCCCACTTACAGATCTTACACTTACATATACAGATCATAGCACTTGATGCTACTAAAATTTCTTTAATCAATGCTTGGCCTTCCCATGGATATTCCCCATCAGTGAAAGGGAACACAGCATCTTAACAATTTTTTTTTTCACTTTTTATAGCTGGCCCTAGGGCACATGTGCTCACCAGAAAGAGCCCCCCCCCCCAAGCGGAGTTGGGGGAGGGAGTAAGAAAGCACCCTCCAGCAGGCATGGTCATGCTATGATTTCCTCTCTACTTTTCTCCTGGGATTTTGGGCTCACATAACATACTTAGTGTGTCTTTCTTAAGGTGCCAAGCCAGCAGTCTGTGACTCCAACCACCTAGCAGGCCATGTGGGTCCTAGACTTCTTGACTACCTGGCCATGGGCTGACCCTTTAATTATTTTCTATGTCATGTATTTCTTTCTGTATATCAAAAGATAGCTATGGAAGGAAAGGCTTCTCTATGAAAAAGCTAAATTTAAATATCTTAGAACTATGAAATTTACATAATTCTAGCTCTGGTCACACTTGAAATAACTACTTTAATAGGGTCATCTTAATAATATCAGTTGTATATAATAAGTATTATTGTTTATAATAAGCAAAAAGATAAAAAGTTGAGTGTTAGGGCTAGCAGATGGCGTAGGGGTTATGTCACTGGACACCCACATGGCTGACTGCAGTTTAAGCCTTGAACATGAAGGCTTAAAACTCATGCCAGGCACATGTATGTGCATGTCCAAGATCCCAGGAGGAGAATGGCGGAGAAGAGAGTGCGGTGTGGCCATCCACCCTGGTGGGGGGGTATTTTGTCACTTTCCTTCTCAGTCTCTGTCTCTCTGGTGAGCACACAGGTCCTAAGCCAAAAATCTCTAAAAAATAAATAAATAAATAAATAAAAATTAAAAAAAAGTTGAGTGTTATATGTTGTTATCAATGAAAGCCAATGCAATATTCATCCCAGTATGCTCTGATCAAAGTTGATATGGCCCAGCAGATTTTCTGTGCAGGCCACTGGATCTTCCGGTAAACAATGAGCAAATATTTTATAGTTCGTAGGAAATAATATGGTGCTTAATTTAGAGTGAAAAAAAATATATGCACTTATTTTAGAATATCTGTGTTAGGTAACACTGTTCCCCAGGTGAAAATTACCAGGACAGGCCTCCATAATTTACGCTAATCATCAAATTATAAAAACACCCTCTTAAGTGAAAACTCCCATAATGATTCATAAAACAACAACAACATGTATCTAAAATCAAATATTAGGTCATTAGAAAAGGCATGACTTATTTTTCTGTTTTTCTATGCAAAAATTCCTAATGACCCAATAGTACCCTGACCAGGATTAGAAATAATAAATCTAATGGTAAATATTTTTTAAAGGGATAGAAAAAATAAGTGAACGGTTTGTATAAACAAGATAAACAAAAACTAGTCAAAATAAAAACAAAGTATGTATGAAAAGGTTCTTTGTCATGTAAAGTATGTTGAAGGTATTGAGAAATTGCAGAATTTTATTTGGGGACAGTTTAGCCTTGTCATCGATCAGTCTAAGTGCAATTACTTGTAGCCCTCTAGACGTTAATGAAATGTTTCCAGGAAGTGAAGGTGAAGCCTTTCATCTGGACCCTTTTTCATCTGTAACATACTTTCTGAACATTGACACAATTACCACAGAAACCATCAGGCTGTATTTAATTTTCTACATTATTTTTTCAAAAATTGCATATTGATATTCCACACATCATTTCCCAAATCCAGAACTGGTATCATGGATTCTTAAGCATGCACTCGACACTAAACAAGCCGATGCTTTGGAAAGAGCTTGCATGCTTAATTGTCATCTTATTCTATCTGATGCAAGGATGCCATCTACAGACATGACTGCATATTTTCACAAGCATCTCTGGAAAGATTTAAAATAAATGCGATAAGGAGGAATTCCAAAAGATGTAGTACTCACCCTGACTCCTTAAATTATGTAACATTTGTTCTTTTCAGGCTACAATAAATTGTAAAAATAATTCATTCTACTAATGCACCCTGAGAGTGTTCTCCACAATCCATTCATTCTTAATCCAAGGGAATTCAATCTCTTTATCTGAATGGAGAGAAGTATATCAAGAACCAGCATTATATTTTGTTTGAGGAGGGGGAGGGAACCACAAACTCTTATTTCTAACTTGTGTGATAGGCTTCCAGGACAAAAACTGTTTCAAATGGAAAGACAGAGAAAGAAAAAGACATGTTCTGAGTGCAGGTACATGACATCTTTGTATCCTTTTATTCTCACACTTTGCCCTGTGAAGTAACTTTGAACTGAACCACACCCTGGTTATTGCATTTACCAAGGCCACCCGCTGAAACCATGGCATGATGAAGAGTCAGATCCATAATCTTGAAGCTCAAGGCTAATCCTCTTTCCATTCTATCAAAAACATAAATCCCAAGAGAAATACTTTGCATTTTTAAAGAGGGAAGAGGATTTGATCCTCTAGCTTTCCTAGGGTGATACACTGAGTGTCTTCTGCAAAGCTTTAAAATATGCATTATTACACATCAACCGCTGAGCTCTGCTGCACCACATGTTTTTCTTGCAAAGACATAGTATAAATAAAAATTGTAATAAAATATGACCCAAGAAACAGCTGGCAGCTGGAAGGAGGACATATAAATGACGAAGAAATTAATTACCTTCCCCTTGATTCCACACTGGGTGAATCCATTCTTCCTTCAACCAGACAGAATAGGAACAAGTAGTGAGTGTCCCCAGTTGAATACACCTCTTCTCTCTCTGAAACTAAACCCATTGTCCCCTTCATGTAATGCTTTCCTATAGGATTACTATCTTTTTGAAAGAAAAACATGTCCTACAATTCTTTAACAACCATCTATTTATGCCTTCACTTAACCCATTCTTCCCAATGCTGCCTTGAAAATCATAGGCAGAGTTTACATAAATTTGAACCAAGTCCAACCCAGTCCTTGCCCACAAGGAGCTTACAGTAGCAGAAGGGTGAGTGCTGGGAGGTGCTTCAGTCAATAGACAAATAGATTACACCCACTCAATCACCATTAAATATTTACTAAATGAAGCCTTTTCTGGCTATTTTAGCCCTTATCGATCTGTCCCTTTGATCTCTGAGGACCAAAGCACTTACTATTTTTTTAATGTTATTAGCTGGATAAATTTCCCTAGGAATGGGGCAATGTATGACACTCCTTTGCTATCCTAAAATAATCAACGAGTACTGATGTTGTGCTAATGGTAGCAGAGGAAGGAGGAGGTAAGAGCAGGGTAATGAAAGGCAGAAGGACTGGGGGAAGACAGAGAAGAAAAGAAGAAAGAGAGGGTCTAATCTGAATTATTCTCTACTTTTAGAAAAATAAAAGCACCCTCACTCATGAAAACCTCAATTCCACATACATGGAAATTGAGATGAACAGTGGAAAAACACAGACGTAGCCAAAGTCCTTGCCTTAGTCTTCAGTGAGAAAACAGGGTCTCATGCAGAGGACAGAGGTGCCACCTGCAGCTGCAGAAGCTGGAGGATACATCACATCAATGCTCACTTAGGAGTCATAAAATCCAGATTTTTACTACTTGGGGCCAGACTATTTATGTAACTGTTGAATCAGCATACTGCCTACAATGCCATCATTATTAATTTGTTGTAAATAATATATTATAAAAACACAAATATTGGTCCGGCCCCATCACGCAGCAAGTGGGCACTGCCCAAAGGAAACCAAAGCCCATGTGGCCAATCTGGGATCAAGTTTCATCCCTGCTGACTTCATGCCTGATGCATAGTCCAAGGTCCTTCCATCAGAATTGAAAGAGAAGAGGCTTGCAGGTGATGTGGTGGTTAAGGTTCTGGACTTACACATGGCTGACGGCGGTTCAAGTCCTAGACTTGGAGGTTTGCTTTCTCACTTTCCCTTTCTCTCTCTGTCCCTGCCTGGTCAAATTTTAAAAATAAATAATAGTAGCAAATAAAATTAAAGAAATGATTCTTTAAAAAAAAAAATTGAAAGAGGAATTGTAGTATCACTAAACACTGTGTGGGGGGAGGACAGGGCAGTGTGCTTTCTCTGTCTCTCACATGCATGCACATGCACTCTCTGGCATGGGGAAATGTTTTCTAAAATCAAATATTAGAAGTATTCTAAAAAAAGAAAATAGAGGAGTACGAGTTAAGTTGCTCTTCCTCACTTATCTACTAAGAGCAACTCATCTTCTGGGCTGTTGTGGTCTCCTTCTTTAATAAAAGCAGTAGTCGAGACCAGCAGTTAGCATAATGGCTATGTCGTTGGACTCCCACGTTGTCGACCGTGGTTTGCATCCCGGACCCGGTGGCTTAAAACTCACACCGAGCACGTGTGCATGTGTGCGTGTGCCCAAGATCCTGAGAGAATGGAGGAGAAGGGATTGCGAAGTGGCCATTCCCCCTGGGGGGTGATTTCTCGCTTTCTGTCTCTCTGTCTCTGTCTATCTGGCGAGCGCACGCGCCCTATAGCAAAAACCTCTCCTAAATAAATAAATAAATAAATAAATAAATAAATAAAAATATATGGTAGTCTTTCTAGTCATTCTATTGCTCACTTATTTGTGCTAGTGTTTCAAAGTTAGCATTTAAAACAATCCTTGGGGCCAGCAGGTGGCATGTGGTTAAGGCGCTGGAATCCTGAATG
>NW_006159463.1:3940948-3972241 GCF_000334495.1 Tupaia belangeri chinensis | reverse complement strand
GAGAGAAAGAGAGAGAGAGAGAGAGAGAGAGAGAGAGGCAGACAGACAGATCCGTGTGCTAGAATGTAAAGAATACTTATGGGTATCTCTGAAAGCTATATTAAAACTTTCTATATAGATAATCTAAACATACCAGCCAAAATATTTAAGAGCTTACAGAAAATCACTGGACACATGGATAGTATTTAACTTCTGGGAAAGGAGGTATTTTAAATTCATTTATATGCTGATTAGCTAATCTTAAAACATACTATAGTTATATGTTTTATATATATTTGGTTTTCTAAATAGATTACTTCTAACTCTTTTTCTTTTTCTTTCTTTTTCTTTTTCTTTTTTGGCTTGTACAGGAAGAAAAGACACTGGGAGAAATCTGAATAAGGTCAGTGCCTGGCACTTTTCCTAAATATCCCCCAATATATACACTACTTGGCAACCCTTATCCCTACCCACTCACCCCTGACATAAAAACCAGGTATGAGAAGGTTTCGATATTGACACCACTGCCCTCTGCTTTGCCGAGGAAGAACCTGACCTTAGCACCAACCATCTCACAGGAGAATACAGCTCTGCTCTGCAAATGCTCTTTCATCTAGTGAGGTCTGGACTTAATAGTCTGAGGTCTCACTGTCATGCTAAACAAGAGTTTGAGACTTGGCAGCTCAACACAGGGCCTTCTCTGCACCGCACCACGGCAGCCAAAATCCTGGCAGCTGGTCAAAAGTTAATGAAAATTTCAAAGGTACAAAGCTCCACTCAGATCCAGAAAAGCAACTGAGCTTCCAGCAGGACCATGACAGGTGCATCATAGTAACCCAATGGGTAGAGAGGGCAAGGCTTCTTGGACCTTTTGATTTTCCTAGGAAATTAAATCAAAATCAAAGAATAAAAATGGTAACAGTAAGCAAGCACATAAACTGTTTATAGGTGTCAAAAAAGTCCTTCTCAATATTTAGCAAGTAACTGCAAAAGTATAACACAGACCTTCACAAACTGTAGAGATCACAAGTATAAGGAATGTTTTTCAGGTTTAAAGAAAAATAATGTGTGTCTGTGTGTATAGAAAGAGGTGTGTACATGCATACATATATATGTGTGTGCATGCATGTATGTATGCATTTACACAAACACATACATATATGTGTGTGTACACAGAGATATACAGATATGTGTATCTGTGTGTGTGTGTGTGTATAGACTGGAATTCCCCACTTTGAAATTTTCACTTTAAGTCACAAAAACCTAGCAGCTGTCTCACATTTTTGTCTTAGATGGGACAAAACTTGTTTTATTGAGAGAGAGATTTTTGCTATACTGTACATGTGCTCACCAGGGACACAGAAAGTGAGAAAATTCCCCCCCCCAAGCCCAGGAGGGGGCGGGGATGGCCACGCCACAATCCCTTCTCCTCCATTTTCCTCTCAGGATTTTGGGTATGCACACACATGCACCCAGCATGAGTTTTAAGCTGCTGGGTCCAGTACTCAAACAGCTATCTACTACATGGGAGTCCAGCAACATAACCATTACACCATCGCCTGGTCCCCACAAAACATATTTTTAATGGATAAAGTATATGTGAAATACAATGAATATTGAATTCATGAGACTCTGTATTTCTTTTTTTTTTTTTTTTGGAGAGGTTTTCGCTATAGGGCGCGTGCGCTTGCCAGACAGACAGACAGACAGAGAGACAGAAAGCGAGAAATCACCCCCCAGGGGGGATGGTCACGCCGCAATCCCTTCTCCTCCATTCTCCTCTCGGGATCTTGGCGATGAACGGACACATGCCAGGCGTGAGTTTTAAGCCACCGGTTCCGGGACGCGAACCGCGGTCGACTATGTGAGAGTTCCAGCAACATAGCCATTACGCTAACTGCTGGTCCCGAGGCTCTGTATTTCTTGACAGCAATCCAGAGAGGTCAAGATATTTTTACTAACATATTCTTGGAAACTGGGACAAAAAAGAAAAATAAAGCAAGTGCTTCTGATTTTTAAATTTCTGCTGTTGAGGTTTATGTTATTCCAACAATGAAGTGATTGGTTATTTAGGATGAATAGAAACTGAGAAGGCTACCCTGTCTCCCTGTTGGTGAACAGGTTAGGAATGCTAATAGGGGAATCAAGTCCAGAATAAGAACTCAACACAGAAAATTGTGGAATACTGGACAATATATTGAAAATAAATCAACACATATTTGAAAAAATGCTGGAATTAGAAGAGGAGAAATTGGACCTTAATATTGATTACTCTATGAGACTTCTTTTTCTTTCATTTCTTTCCTTTCTTTTCCTTTCTTGAGAGAGAGATTTTTGCTATAGGGCACATGCACATCATGCACACACACTCACTGGAGAGACAGAGAGGGAAAATGAGAAATCACCCTCATGGGGGGGATGGCCAACCCCAGTTCCTTCTCTATTCTCTCCCAGGATTTTGGACACACACACTCGCCCTGTGTGATTTTCAAGCCACTGAGTCCAGGTCTTGAACCCTGGTAAATCATGCAAGGATCCAGTTCGTTAACCACTATGCCACCTGCTGATCCCTATTTTTTAAATATATTCAATCACTATATATTGTTACAGCTTGCAAAATGAATTTTCTCAGCATGAATACCCTGTATATTAGTCCAGCTAAAGATATTATCATACACATTATTGACAGATAATTTCCCAATTTTTGTGTCCTTAAATGTTTTTCTTCTTTCATTTTTCCCCATTCCCTTCTTCTTACCCTTCTCTACAAGATTTTAACTGGGTAAGTTACAAGATTTTAACTGGGTAAGTTATTCAAGCTTTTTGGGTTTTTGTTATCTCATTTGGAAAACATGAATAACAGATGCTCTAACCACTTCTCAAATTTGGCCCGAAGTATAAATTAGCTAGTGTGTTAAAGTGCTTCATAAATGTTTCTCTTATAAGCCATATTGTGGGTTTTCTTTCTTTTCCTCATTTTCCTAGAAGTATTCTTTTATTCTGTAATATCATGTGACAAAATCTGCTCTTTTTCCCCTAAAGGCATATGAATACCGAGGGACACAATTTCACAGCTCTAAGAGATAGAACAGGAAGATTGAATAGACTTGAAAACAAAAACTTTTTGTATTTACAGCTTGGACTTGTACACATATTAGTCTGAGTCCCTATTAGTTAATTTTATCTTGGGTAAAATGTTCATATTTTTTTATTACAAGTGCCATTCTTTCTAATTCAGCCTGAAGCAAGCTTATAGGTACTGTCTTTCTGCTTCATTCACGTTCCATCTAACATGGTTTGTTTCACTCGACTCAGCAAATGTCTCAGAGCAGCAGATCTGCCTCATGTACACCGCAGCTCCACGTGTGGCTGTACTCAGAGAATGTTCTGACAGTGAGGTGTCAGTGTGTACTTAGACTTTCGCTGTGCTGCAGTCTCATCATTTAGGGAAGAAGATTCTCTCCATGTAAGACTGCCTTTTATATACACACTCATATCAGAGACCAACATTTCAGGCTTCTAATTTGGAAAATGATTACTTAATACAACTTGTAGTTTAGTGGGCAGTAGTAATAATTCTATTTTCCTCAGAGCAGCATTTAGTTCAAGGTAATTTGTACCAGAGAAATAAATGAAATATTATATTTGAAAAGAAGGGATCTCTTTAAAATACTTTATATATATAAAGATGCTTTATGCTAATTGTACTATGATTATAAATGTAAATACAGTAGACAGCAACTGGATATTATAGTAAGACAATGTGCACTAGCTAAAACATTACATCACCGAGAACTAGAGGTGCAGGGGGTGGGATTTCGCTTCATGACCCTGGAGCTGCACGGAAGACCTGAGTCTGGATCTCGCGTCAATCTGGACATGCTGTGTGTGCCATGTGCCTGCAATTCTGGCTGGTAGGGAGGCCAGGAGAAGGATCACCATGTCACAAGAGGCAAGGTTATCACACTCTCTCTCAATAAACACAGAAGAAAATTTTATCAGTAGCTCCTTCCATTCTCTGAAGGTATATATGTGCTTACCTAGTGTTGAAAATAAATTGTTTATCATTATATAACATTGAGAAAAATATTAAATAACTGCAAACCTAAAACATCTACTTAACACAAACTATGAAATAATCCAAATCAGAGGAACATCGCACAGATAAGTAACACTTATTTTCTCTGTTAGGAAGCAAGACTTAGTATAATTATTACCACTTTCCTGTAAATGAAAAAAAAAATGAAATAATCTGCATACATCAGAAGTCTTTGAGTTAAATTCTAATTGCTATTAGTAAAATTATTTTAAGGGTCATTTCAAGGAAATGTGATAAATTTAAAGACGTTCAGGTTTGAGGGGGCAGACACTAGTTCAGTTTATGTCACTCTCTTAAATTCATTTTCTGAGTGATGTTGAGAATGCTAGAAGTGTTATGACATATGAAATATTTACTAATTTTTCTGATTATATAAGATACATCTCTAATGGTAGATATAAAGGAATAAAAAATCAAGAAAAGTGTTCTTGATTATTTTATAATTAAGTGATAAATGCTAGTTTCTAAATGTATTCAAACCACTTCCCCCTTTCTTGGTATCAGTGTTTTCTTTAGTTGCACAGTAGAAACATGTTCACATGTAATCAAATATTATATTAACACATGATTTAAAAATCTATATATACCATATTATTTAGCTATGGCATAACTTGTTTAGTCATCTATCTAATATTGGTTACAAAAGTTACATCCTTTTTCAAAAGTTATGCTGTGAGGTACATGACATATGATGGATATTTCAAAAGAAATATTTTACTCTAATTCAATTTAGTATGTTCCTCTTTTAAACCATGGTCTCTGGAAAAGAAAATCAGTCTTACTGTATTAACTAAATTTGTTGGTTAATACATTCAGGGAAAAGGGAGATTTTTCTTTTACAGAGAACTCTAAATAACCATAGAGTTTCTAGAAAGTCATTGACTTTGTAGTCAGATTAAGGTCTGAATTTAAATTTAACCCCTTCTTGGCTGTATGATATTGGATCTTAAGACTTACTCTCTAAATTTTGTATTCTAATCTGCAAAATAATGGATACCATAAATTCTCTCTGACTTGCAGGAAGCATTATATGGTACAACATGATTGATATGAATTATCTGATAGAAACATGACAATCCGTAATTGTTATTTGCTAATCTACCAAATATGAGAAAAACAATGTCACATCAGTTTTAGTTATCATATATAACAAATTTCCAACTCCAAGTTGAGTACTCTGCTAGTACAACAATTTATTCCTTGAAACCAATTTTTTTCTAGTTTACTTTGTTCCTGAGAGAGAGAATGTGTGTACACACATGAGAGAGTAGGTAGGGAGACAGACCCCCTGACTAGGTTTCATCACAACTGGATACTCTTCCCAGTCCTCCAGCTTGTTAGGACCTAGGCCTTGTGCTCACCTGCTTTTTTTCAGGTCAACTCACGATCCAAACCTGAGGTCAGCCATGTGGCCTCTAGCACCTTCTACACTATACTGTAGCTCCTCCTACACTACGCACAAAGATTGGATCTAAATTGTTTTCTTAATTTCTGAATTGTCTCCAAACTTCCTCATTTTGATATGGAAAAAAAAAATAATGTGACTTTTCACCACTTGTAATGGAACAATTTAGAATAATTATATATCACCACTATTGTTTTTTCATTGCAAGTAATTTCCTAGGATAATTGGCACCTCTGCATCTTAGATGCTTCCTTTCCCTAAAGGCTCACTGGCATATACACTCAAAAATTTAGGAAACTACTTCCTGATGTGACTTCTTAACAGAGACCAGACTGATAGTATAAAAAGTTATTTTTCATTTTAATTTTATGTCACGTATTTATAAGAATTGTTCATATCTATTATTTGGGGTAGTAATTCAATATATGTTTCCTTTTCTCTTTGGGCCATAAGCATTCTGGAAAACAAAGCAGGAGGTAATTTTGTGTGGGAAACAAACTCCATAATTGTAACATATTTTGAAGGGAAATCAGAAAAGGATGCTAAACTTCCCATTAATCCTGTGACAAACAAAAGTAAGGAATACAGTTGAGGAATTTGAGCTGACATTCTACTTAAATATATATATAAAATAACATACATATGTTTTCTCTAACAAATCCATAAGTAAGATAATTATATTTTTTTCTAAGCTCATCACTGACTAGTGGACAAACATAGTTTTGACATTTGCCAAATCAAGGTAAAGAAAATGAGAAAAGATTCTCACCAACTTGTTAGTCAGACTTAGCTCCTTGAGAATCTTTGTTCATTGTTAGCTGTCATAGGGTCATTTTCTCGTCATTGGAAATTTATACAGACAGGATAACTGCTTTGAGTAAACTGCATTGGATTTAAAATAGTGCAATAATGGTTAAAATAACCTTTGAATGCCAATGCAAAGAACTAGATAAATGGTACGAAAGTATCAGATAATTACTGAAAGTTAAAATATGTAGTAATGTACAAGAATAAAGTCAAAGCACATGAAACAGGTACAGAAATGGATGAGGTCTTCACCAGGCTCTTGAATAAAGATGATAATCCTTTTTCTAACTGTTAAATATTAAATATTATGTCATGTCCTTTAAGGAAGATAGTATTTTTAACAACTCAAATTTACTCTAGCCATTGATTTTAACTGAAGTATTACTATTATTATGTAGTGCTTCTAATCATTCTTCTAATGCAAAGATACCGAGGGCATTGTCTGTATTAGGAAAGAGCTAGTAAGCTAAGTACTGGAATACAGAGACAGAAAACAAGGTGAGCTTTTGCCCAGAAGTATACTGCCTCATGAAATTTTTTCTTTCTTTCTTTTTTTTTTTTTTGAGAGGTTTTTGCTAAAAGGCGCATGTGCTCGCCAGAAAGACAGAGAGAGACAGAAAGATAGAAAGCGAGAAATCACCCCCCAGGGGGGAAGGCCATGCCACAATCCCTGCTCCTCCACTCTCCTCGCGGGATCTTGGGCACGCACACACATGCACCCGGCGTGAGTTTTAAGCCACTGGGTCCTAGACACGAACTGTGGTTGACTATGTGGGAGTCCAGCAACATAACCATTACGCTAACTGCTGGTCCCCCTTATGAAATTTTCAGTTGAGTCCTATTCCATGAATATTTTCATGGGAGCTGGGAAAATGTGGCATGTCACATCCAAAGCAGTAATCTGAAGAAGGCACTCAGAGTATTTAGATTTGGGGACTCGGTGAAAATTAAGAGGTTTAGTGCTGGTCAGTGCTGTAGCAGTAAAATGTACACAAAGCCCTTGGAGGCTGACAGGCATCAGAGGGTTCCAAGTTCAATCCTAGAAATACACCACCTAAATATGGGATGTCCCTTTGCCTATGATCGGAGGCTAACAAGCTCGAAGTGCATCATGGCATTAAGACTCTTCTCGAAGGCTGCTTCTCTTTTATCCTGTCTCTGTTGCTCATAGAAGAAATAAATATTTTTTGAGAGATTTTTGCTATTAGAGCATGTGCACTCACCAGAGAGACACAGAGACAGATATTGAGAAATCATCCTCCGGGGGGGGATGGTCACACAATCCCTTCCTCTCTTCTCCACCCCTCAGGATTTGGGACACACACACACCATGAGTTTCAAGTTGCTGGGTCCAGGACTCGAACTGCAGTCGATCATGTAGGAGTTCAGCACCTTTACCACCACACCACCTGCCAGTCCCAGTAAGTAAATTTTTTAAAAATAAAGAAATCCAAGGGGTTTCAATGAATCTTACAACATAAAGTCTAATAGGCAAGAGTAAATAATAGGTGTAAATAATAGGTAGTACTTCTTCTGTCTTAATTTCTAAATTTCCCATTGTGCTTTCTCTGTCTTTAAGTCACATACAACAATGCCAATGTAGTAAGATGATGTTATGAAGCCATGAGATTTCAAATAGGAAGGTGAGAGTATAGTGCAGAAAACTGTTAAAGAATCGATCAGAGTCCATTTGATTAATGCCAGTTAAGACAAAAACAGTTGGGTTATCAGCAGATGGGATGTAGCAGAATCTCTAACAATGGCAAACATGGGAAGGAACATCATCAACAGAGTCACAATCAATAACCAATGTATTGGTACTCTCTTCTTCATTCTTCATTCTTGTTGTATTTGGATCTTCATAGCTCCATTATTACATACTGTTAGAAGTTATAATAAAGCATCACTTTTTTTTACAACAAAGAAAATTATTTGCCTTTGGGAGAAATAAGGATAAAGACAGATCTTACACTTCACAATGAGCCATTTTTAAATTATACACTGTTATTTCTCTAGAAAGACCAATCTTTAGTAGGCTAGAAATAATACATTACGTGGTTTACTAGAGCTATTTACTCTTAAATTCAGATACTGCAAACTCTTCTCAATTCACACTAGTTTCACAAGATAACTGCAAAAATATTTTGCTACCAAATACATTAGGAAAGAGTAAGTTATACAACTGCCCTCAAAGAATCCACTGCACATTGGCCTATTAGTTGCTTTAAGAAATCTGGCATTTAAAAACAAAAATATACTTTTTTTTTTAATGTAGCATTTTCAAAATTACTTGAAATTTTTATTTTTTTGTTATTTTTCCAAACATTTCCCAAAACAAGTTTTGTGAAATATTGTTTTACATGATTGATCTTTCATTTGATTGGCCTTCATCCCTATATTGTTTAGTTGGTCAATTCATTTGCCAGGAATTTTTTAATAATTATTCACTAAAATGCATAATAGATGATCATTGTTCAAAAATACTTTTATCATTAAAGTCTGTCAATTAACATTAGAATGTAAACACAAAAATGTTAAATGGCTAGTTCTTATATTATTTAGGAACTGAAGGTAAAAAATTGTTAGTTTTTCTCAAATTATTTTCTAAAGGATAATATTGCCTTATTACCTAATATTTAATTGAGGTATTTACAATAATTAATCTAGAAAAGAAATCCACTTTTAATGCACTTTTCTCATGTACATGTGAGTGTATGTTTTATTTCTTTTTATTTAGAGTTCTAAAGAACTAATTTATTATGTAATCTCTTCACATGGAATAAAATTTTAGTGATAACTCACGAACATTGAAAAAAGGATTTGAGGGACCAGCAATTGGTGTAATGGTTATGTCGCTGGACTCCCATGTAGTCAACCACGGTTTGAGTCCCGGACCAGGTGGCTTAAACTCACACCAGGTGTATTTGCATGTGTGCCCAAGATCCCAAGACAAGAATGGAGGAGAAGGGATTGAGGCGTGGCCATCCCCCTGGGGGTGATTTCTCGCTTTCTGTCTTTCTGTCTGTCTCTGTCTTTCCGGCGAGTGCATATGCCCTATAGCAAAAACCTCTCAAAAAAAAAAAAAAAAGGATTTGAGGTGAT
This sequence comes from Tupaia belangeri chinensis, assembly GCF_000334495.1. Classification (NCBI taxonomy): domain Eukaryota; kingdom Metazoa; phylum Chordata; class Mammalia; order Scandentia; family Tupaiidae; genus Tupaia; species Tupaia belangeri. The sequence continues at coordinate 3,962,849 of NW_006159463.1, read as the reverse complement.
TATTGCCTTGTTTAAATAGCTATATTCTATCAAAAAACTAAAATCTGCCGATTCTCAAAATTTAGTGCCCAAGTTTTGGAAGCTTGTTGATAATGAAGATAACAGAGTTAATTCCTAAGGAATGTGATTAATTATTAATGGGTTTGGAGTAGGACTTAGAAGCCTATACTTTTAATAAAATCTAGATGATTCCTACTCACATTAGCTGGTCTAAGAAGCAGGCTTAAAGCAGCATTGATCTGTTGATGATAATGTGTATGATAATATATTTGACTGGGCTAATATTCAGTGTATTCATACTGGGAAAATTCATTTTACAACCTTCATTATATATTCATTATACATTTTTCATTTATTATACATTTAACCACTATAATGATATACAGTGGTTAAATGTATAAAAAGTAAGTAAACTATGTAAAAATAAAGAAAAAAGCAGCATTGCTATCTGACAAAAAATACACTTCTCTTTGGATACTTGAAAAAAAATGCATGAAATGTATTAAAATTCTTATACTTTCATAAGAATAGTTCAAATGGGGGGGGAGAAGTGGTGTGGTAGTTAAGGGTGCTGGACTCCCACATGGCTGACCATGGTTCAAGTCCCAGACCTGATGGCTTTCTCTCTCTCTCTCTCTCTCTCCTCTCTCTCATCAAATATATCTATAAATAAAATAAAGTTAAATTGAAAAAGTAAAATAGGGACCAGCAGTTGGAATAATGGCTATGTTGCTGGACTTCCAAGTAGTCAACCGTGGTTTGAGTCCCAGAACTGGTGGCTTAAACACATGTGAGGCGTAAGCGTGCCCAAGATCCCAAGAGGAGAATGAAGGAGAAGGCACTGCAGTGTGGCCATCCCCCCAGGGTGTGATTTCTCACTTTCTGTCTCACTGTCTGTCTCCATCTTTCTGGTGAGTACACTTGCCCTATAGCAACAATCTCTCAAAAAAAAAAAAAAAAATAAAAAAAAAAAAAAAAAAACTAATGATAAAATAAAAATAAAATAGTTTAAATAATGGTAAAATATGACATAAAATAATGATGATTTATTCAGTAATTCTGGTAATACTTTTAAATAAATTAGTTTATTTTTTAGGCTCTTCTTTCTCCTGTTTCTTTTACTAAGTATTATTATATATGTCTCCTTTTTTAAAAACCATGCTTCCATATTTGATTCCCACTAATGAATATGCTAACGGCTTCTCTTTAGTTAAAATTCTATTGAAGGTTTTTATGGTGGAGTAGAAAGAAATAACAATAATTTTTTTAAAAGTAGCACTTTACTCCTTAATCCTGGAGAACTTACTCATTTTGTCTGAAATGTATTTCCTGTTTTATAAAATTGAGATAATGCACCACTGGTTTATGTTAATGAGCAAATAAAAGAATGCAGGTAAAATCTTCTAAAGATAAAGATGTGTCCTAAAAAACGTGAGGTTTTATCTCATCATACAGTCATTTGGATCGTGCAATGTAAAAATAATTTTTTATTGTGTCAAAGAAATAAAATAAACATAAAGTTAAATAAATCAAAGTAAAATTAAACTAAATAAAAAGTTGTCAATATTAAAGAAAAACCCTATTCCTGCTATTGTATGGGAAAGTAAATTGAAGGAAAAAAAACTTATTTTATCTGTGAAGATTCACACAAACACATCGTTTGAATTTCAGTATAACTTTCCCATATATCAGTAAAACGGAGAATCTTAGTTCACCATTGAAGAATAACATTTTGATGAATTTTTTTATCTTTTGTTTACAAAGCTAAAGAAAACTAAGGTACTTAATACAAGGCTGATATTCTTAGAAACCTCTGCCACCTAGTGTACAAAAGCCATCCTAGGGAATCAAAATGACTGTTTTAATTGCCTAGTGTGTTGCATCTTATTTTCAGACAATTATCTTTGAGTTGGTCCAGGTCAGATCTGAAGTTGTAATTTGGATAGGGAATAATACACACACCACATTTTCTAAAGAGCCATCTGGCCTGAGAATCAATATAACATTTCATTTTCATTTTAGCAGCACTTTAAATTAAAGTCCCATTTATAAATGTTTTAATATGGCAATAAGAGACTCCTGGGCATGTTTTGTTTTTTCATTAATATATGCCTCTTGTGTGTTGCAAGATTCTTGCTTACTGAGTAAGTTCCTTTGACCATTCAAACTGCTAATTAATGATCTAATAAAGCGAAGTCTAGGGTATCTTAATGGAAACAAAATACAACTCTTTAATTTGGAAAATAGAACATTATATTTTCTCTCCCAATAGCTCTTAAGCATATGCATAAAATAAATACCAAGGGATGGAAAGAAATAGCACAGCTTCTTTAGCCATATTTTAACATGCAAAATCTCCTTCCACCTCTCATTTTTAGCTGTAGGTTTGATTATTTTTTTAATTCAGTGTTGCATGAGGGCAAAATTTGGAAATTGAGAGTGGAGCAGTTTGTAAAGTTGTACTATTAAAATGTGTATCAAAGTAAAATGTCGAGCTCTCTCCATGGCCTAGTGTTTAAGGGAGCTGGATTCCATGTGACCAACCACACAGGTTGAATCCCAGCTGCAGCAGCTTGAAGAATACACCAGGTGTGTGAGCCATGTGTCCCCAAATCCCATAGGATGGAGAAATGGAGAAGAGATTGCAGCGTGCTCACACCCTGCCTGGGAATGCTTTCTCCCTCATCCTCTCTGTCTCTCTGGTGAACATATGCACCCTCTAGCAATGAAAGAAAAAGAAAAAGGAAGAAAAAGAAAAAGAAAAAAGGTAAAAAAATATATATATACTATTCCCTCTTTCTTGGTCCCAGCATTTTTTTCCCAAACCATCCTCTTCTCTGTCTCATTTGCTGAAGACAGAAGACAGAGATATGACAGATTTGCTTCAGAGAAGCAAAACTTTCCACATGCTCTTAAGACAGTCCACAATGAAACAGAACTCAGCAGCGTGCTATGACTCTCTGCTCATTCTACCACCTGATTCCTGTGGGGGGAACCAGACAGCTTTCATGTCAACCTGGCCTGCCGGGTATGGCACTGAGATTCCCTCTCCTTTCCTAGGTTGCCTGAGCAAAGATTCACAGGCACCTATCTTCAGCGAATCTCACTGTCATAGGCAGGTCTTTTCTGTATTCACATTTAACTGTTAAACCTGCCTCTTTCAGGGACTCGGGATGAGGAATACCTTATTATTCTAATGTATTATGCAATTAGAGAACTGTTCTCTCGAGATTATTTTAGCATAATAAACTCCTCCTGAATTAGCAAAAATTATCAGGAAAAGAACAAATAAGAAAAATAATAATTCATCTCTTTCTCTCTCTTGTATTTTTCTAATTTATCAAGCCTCCTTTAGATGGCTAACAGCAACTAGTAGCAAACATCATACATCAGTTAACTAAAACATTAGCCTTAAGCAAGAGATGTCAAGGAATTATCCTAAATTACTTGTCATGATAGCAGGTTGGCGAGCACTGAGATGAAAATCCATGTCATAATTGTAAGACTGTCACTCTGGAGTGTCAGTGGACCATGGAGAAGTAGACCACGTTTGAGTGCCAGCAATACTGGCAGTAACACTACTGCATCTTCTGTGAAGGAAACGAGCAATACACACTCTGATCAAAGATGAACAGGCCCTTAGTACACTGATACTTTTAATTCCTGAAGTTCATGGTAACGCTTTATCACAAACCAATATATGCATACATACATATGCTTAGGTATGTGTGCACGCGTGGGTGTGTATACCCAAAGGAAAATTTCGTAAAAATAACACTTAGGTTTACTCCGGGTAATATCTTCTACTTTATTCTGCTCACTTTTTAAAAAGAAGAAGAAAAATGGTCTGTCAAATCAGCAGGTGATATGGTGACTAAGGTGCTGGCTCCCACATGGCCAACTCTGTGGTTCAAGTTCCAGACCCGGTAGCTTGAAAAGCAGGCCAGGTGGATGTCTGTGTATGCCCAAAATCCCAAGAGGGAAATGGAGGAAAAGGGACTGTGACAGGGCCACCACCACCACCCACCCCAGAAGGTGATTTCTCACTTTCCCTCCCTTTCTGTCTCTCTGTTTCCTTTTTATTGGTGAGCACACACACACCCTGGCAAAAATTTTAAAAAGAAATAAAAAAGGTCTCTAGGTTGATTTTATAATCCTGAAATAAGCCACAATTCTACAATTTGAAGAACATTTTTAAAAAATCTGTATATTTAAAATTTTATAGCTATGATGAATCATTTAAATTAATATGAGAAACGTATTAAAATTATGTATCAATATTAATACTTTTAAGGAAATGTTTAGAAAATAATTCTAATTTTTGGTTTCAGTTACAATTACCAAAGAGTAAACAATCTTATCAAATACTTTTGAGTTTCTGAATAACATGTTACTCATTTTAAGTCAAAAGACAAAGATTTTTATTTTATTTTGATTATTTCACTTTTTTTTTTTAAAGAGGTTTTTGCTATAGGGTGTGTGCACTCCACAGAGAGACAGAAAGTGAGAAATCACCCACCAGGGGAGATGGCCATGCCACAATCCCCTCTCCTCCATTCTCCTCTCAGGACCTTGGGCACGCACGCACATGCACCTGGCATGAGTTTAAGCCACCAGGTCTGGGACTTAAAACTGCTGTCAGCTACATGGGAGTCCATCAGTATAGCCACTGCACCCATTATTGCTCCCCCACTTCTTTATTTTTTGCCATAGGGTGCATGCACTCACTCAAAAGAGACAGAGGGAAAGTGAGAGATCAATACCCAGGGGCAATGGCCATGTACAAAACCCTATCCACCTGAGATTTGGGGCACACACACGTGCCCGGTGTGATATTCAAGCTGCCAGGTCTGGGACTAAAACAGCAGTAGGCCATGTGGAAGTTCATGGTCTCAATCACCACACCGGCTGCTGGCCCCTTTTTAAACACTTTTTAAACCATCTGTTTGTGAACAAAGCAGTACAAAAAAAGTCTTGTATATCTAAATAGTCTACTATATTTCTTTATAATTTTGCATTCATAAATTATCTTAATCTTCACACCAATCCAGTTGGAGAAAAGTATTGTTACTTTCTTAATGAATGAGGAAATGGAGAAATTAGATTAATAAATGAGGAAAATGAGTTCAATAATGGACAGAAAAATTGTCTAAATCTTTAACAAAAAGAGAGAGAATGAGTCTACAGCTTCTGATTGTAAATTCAGGGCTTTCTTTAATATTATGCTAATACTCAGTACTATTCACTCTATGCTTTCTGATAACTAAATGTTACTCTAGATGATCTGACAAGTAACTACACAATAATTAGTACTGGGTTTGAAAATTTATATTTTTAGTCCATAGGGTCATCTCTAATTTATGTCCATGGAGGTAAGGCAGAAAATGGACCAAGAAGGGATCCTTCTTATGCTATGATAAAGTGCCCAGCCATGACAGCCATCATGTCCCTGTGGCAGAGGTATGAAAGGATTTGAATGGAGACATTGAGGTGGAGCTGCTTGGATTTTAGTCCTGCCTGGTGCAACAAAACACTAATTGTGTGACTTTGCACACACCAGCTCTGGAATGTGTAAACGGAGACATAAATAATAGTCCCAAACACAAAATATCCCCACAGTGCTGAGTAAGTACAGCAGAAACATTCAAGTGTCAGATATCAGAGCTAGGTCTGCTGTCGAATGATAACTATGTAGCACTTTAAAAAGTGACATGCAGCTGAGACCAGGAGAAGTGTAATGGTTACAATCCTGGACTTCCACATGGTCAACTGTGGTTGGAATCCCAGTTCCAGTGGCTTAAAATTCACGCTGGTTTCCCGAGAGGAGAATGGAGAGAAAGGTCTGTAGCCTGGTCATTCCCCCAGAGGGTAATTTCTTGCTTTCTGTCTCTCTGTCTCTATTTGTCTCTCCAGTGAGCACATGTGTCCTACAGCAAAAATCACTCTAATGTGTGTGTGTATAAATGTATGTGCATATATGTGTGTGTACATGTACATATACATGTACATACACAGCAATTAACTACTTTACTTATGTTTCTGTGTTTGTGAGCCATTTGGTTGATTTTGTCATTAACTACCAGTAGAAATATCATATCAAAAACATATTTCTTTGGGACAGTCAGATAATTTTTTCAGAGGGAACAACACATGTAAGGAACACAGAAAGAATTGCTCCATAGACAATGATAAAAGCTGTGTAAAATTTCATCTGTTGAAGCTAACCAGCATTTGTAAATTCTAAAATATGTTCACAATGTCAGATGGCTTAGGTTTCAAAACAAAATCAAGCAAACAAAACATTCTTAATTTGAAGAAAACACAACACACATGCATGTGTACACACACACACAAACACAAACACATAGGCAGGGATATCACAGGAATTTAGTTCTGGTCACCATCGGGCTTGAATTTAGATAAAACCCACAAAAAGAATGGCAATGAGACTAAGCAACTACTTTCTTACTATTAATGGTCTTGACACTTTTAATGCAATGACTAGGCTATCAGAATCTTCTTAGCTTATTTCAATTTAAGAGAATTCCAAAGCAAAGGGAAAAAAAAAAATGGCAGAAAGATTGACCTCCAGACTGAAACCTAAGAGATATTAGATGATTTCAAATTAGAATAATAAATATATTACTATGTGAAAAATTAACATGATTTTTAAAAATAAAAAAGAACAAAATTTAGCATGATAGTTAAAAGCTCCAGACATACCACCTGGTTTTATCTTATAAACACACTATGGAAACAGGTGAGGTAAAAACTTTGAAATTTATGAGGTATATGCATTATGCACAAAGATAAAAATATTAAATAAAAGTGAAGCTCTAGATTGATATGTCTGAAAGTGTTCCAGAACACATCCAAACCGTTAAAAACACACAAGATGACAGCATATTTTAAAATATATAGAATTTGGGAACCAGCAGTTAGCGTAATGGCTATGTTGCTGGACTTCCACGTAGTTGACTGCGGTTCGCGTCCTGGACCGGGTGGCTTAAAACTCAGGCCAGGCACGTGTGCGTGTGTGCCCAAGATCCCGAGAGGAGAATGGAGGAGAAGGAATTAAGGTGCCATCCCCCTTGGGGGGTGATTTCGCGCTTTCTGTCTCTATGTCTCCCTCTCTCTGTCTGGCGAGCGCACGCGCCCTATAGTGAAAATCTCTCAAAAAAAAAAAAATAGAGAGAGAATTTAAAGTTATAATCCATTTCTTAAACTAAAAATTCTCTATAATTGGGACCAGCAGTTGGCGTAATGGCTATGGTGCTGGATTCCCATGTAATCGACTGTGGTTTGAGTCCGGGACCTGGTGGCTTAAACTCATGCCAGGCATGTGTGCGTGTGTGCCCAAGATCCCAAGAGAAGAATGGAGGAAAAGGGATTGTGACCAAACCACTGGGTGGTGATTTCTCGCTTTCTGGCTCTCTGTCTCTGCCTTTCTGGCAAGCACATGCACACTATAGCAAAAAACTTTCAAAAAAAAAAAAAACCAACCTCTGTAAAATCTAAAAATTCTCTTGCCATAGAGATCACCATTTGACTTATGTAGGTACTTCTTTCTCAATGCAAGAGACAATGGTCTTTTTTAAAAATCCCTATTCACGAAAAAGAATGAAAATTTTCTTAACTTTGTACAAAATTGGCCACATCAGTGATAGAGAAGAGTAAACACAATCAATAAAGATATTATAAGAGGAAGTTGGATTGACTTGAGCCAATGAAAAGGATGAACAGGGTAATCTATAGATCCCTGTGAATTCGTTTCTCCCAGTCTCGGTAGTGTGTTATGAACTGGAGTGACATATGTTTACTATTTTAAACTTCCTACCTTTCAGATCCGGGTGCTTACCTCCTTATAAGGAAAGAATACACAATGGCAAGGTGACATGAGCAAGACACCTAAAAAGCTACTTAAATGGACCAATTCTATCTCTTGTAAATCCAAAATAAATGTCATTCACTTTCAGATTCATAAATTTACAAATGGTATATTTTCATTTTTGTACTCATCATATTGAGCATCTGAATAATTTTCTCATAAAACTATTTTTCATCAATGTAAAAACCATCAGATTACTATCATCTTCATAGATATTATAAATTATAACTGAAGTGATCAATTGCCTTCAATTTCAATGACAAGTGACTTTGTTATATAAGAATTAAGTTTAGAAAGTTGTGAAATGATCTTAATTATTTACATCCAGAAAAAAATAACAAACTATGATTCATGCTCTCATTAATGGGAAAAGGAGAAAATAGGTGAGGAAGTTGTATTGAAATTATTAAATAAAAACTGCTAAAAACAAATTCTGAAATATTAATAGAAGCAATTAAATAATTGCTACCTTTCTGGTAGCAAGTGTTCATTTTTGTATATGGCATTCAATAAAACCACTATCTGATGTACAAAATAATTGAATGTGTTCTTAAACTACAATTATGTTGCCATTCTTGCAAAGAACTTATTACTTTCAATAAATTTCTTTAACAAATAATTTTAAAGGGCCTATAGTGTCCAATGCCCAAGGCTATAATTTATGTTGCATACATATTGAATATAGAAAATATCATGATTAGTACAGAACCCATAATATTCACACCTCAATTATTGTAGCTATTGTTAAGAAGCATTTTATAGTCTGAGCATAGGGGTGTACATATACTCACATGCACACACAAACTAGATGCATTGAGAGGTGAAAAAATTTAGAAAATCTTCAATGAAATGCATACATAAACTGTTCAGATACTAAATATCTTCCCATTACTGGGCAAATTTATTCATCATACCGTTCAGATTATCCTACACTTTTAAAATCACTACTTTCACAGAATTCCTTCCCTGGTTACTTCGAAAAGCAAGATGAGGTCTCTATTATACCCCTTCCTGTCTACTCTGGCACCCACAATGTGCTCTTATCTGCTCCCCGCTGACACTTAATATAAATATTTACAGATGCTGTAGTCATGTGTCAACAAAGCTGTCAATCCACTGAATCGCACAGGAGCGCTTTTGATGACAACACAATGAAATAGCAAGACTACAGGGCCAGCCGAGGTATCACAAGGAGCTCAGCTGTCAACCTGCTACCTGCTCTGCCTCACGACCCTGGTTTTCCTTCTGCTTTTTTATATACCCACCCAGCAGAAAATCACTCTGTCTACACCTAACATGAATGGAAGAGATTCAAATCATTGATTCTGATCTTCAAGGACAGATGTGGAGCTCTTAATTTTGCCTTTCAAAAATCTGTTTTCCAATGTATGGATGTCAGATTCTTTTAAACGTCTTGGTTAAGTCAATGTTATCTTAGTTGAGGGATTCCTAAAGAGAAGGGATTTGTTCATATGACATTGCATAATTTACTCAAAAAAAATAATAAAATCTGGGGATTTTACTTGCATTTGGTGATTAATGAAGAAGTTCTAATGTTAATGTTTTCCTATTTATATTTTTTTGAACTGTTAAAAATAAATTTGAGGGGTGCCAGCAGGAAGTGTGCTGGTTAAAGCATTGGACTCCCACATGGATAGCTACAGTTTGAGTCCCAGACCAGGCAGCTTGAAAAGGATGCCAGGTATGTTCTCATGCATGCCCGTAGTCCTAGGTGGAGAATAAAGGAGAAGGGATTGTGGCATGGCTTTGCCCTCAGGGATAATTTCTCACTTTCTTTCTCCTGTCTCTTCTGTCTCTCTCATACTAATCACACATATCCTATGCCAAAAACTTAAAAAAATGAAATAAAATGAGTTTTTAGGTCAGCAGGTGTCTTGTGGTTCAGGCGCTGGACTCCCGCATGGCCAACTGTAGTTCAGATGTGAGACCCGACAGCTTAAATAAAACATGCAACGTACATGTCCACGTGTGCCCAAAATCTCAAGAGGAGATGGAGGAGAAGGGATTGTGCCATGGCCATTTCCCCTGGGGGGGGTGGTGGTGGTGGTGGTGGTAATTGCTCACTTTTCCTCTCTCCCTGGTTCTCTGTCTTTCTCCAGCAAGCGCAGGTGCCCTATGACAAAACTCTAAAAATAAAAATAAATAAATAAACGAATAAAGTATTCAGTATTCACAAAATTGCTACCACTTGTTGTAGCCACAATTTTAACACTAACTTTTACACAGGATTGGCCCCCAAACAATCTCAGAAAAGTGCTTCTAAATGATATAATATTAAAGTGAAAGTACATAGAAAGAGAAACACGTTCTAGAGATAGCGATTCTGGAGGTCAATCATACTTCTACACCGAAGTATAGAAATTTTGGGGGGAAAAGATGAATATAAAGTTTTCCTTTAGATAAACATCAATGCTGACTTTTAAAATATTTTACAGGAACCTGTATTATAAACAATTATAAGGACCAGCAGTTAGTGTAATGGCTATGTTGCTGGACTCCCATGTAGTCGACTGTAGTTCGAGTCCCGGACCTGGTGGCTTACACTCATGCCGGGCACGTGTGTGTGTATCCAATATCCCGAGAGGAGAATGGAGGCGAAGGGATTGCAGTGTGGCCATCCCCCCAGGGAGTAACTTCTCGCTTTCTGTCTCTCTGTCTCTCTTTCTGGCAAGCGCATGCACCCTAGAGCGAAAACCTCTCCAAAAACAACAACAAAAATTATAGAAATTTAAGAAATTATAATTATTGTTAACTAGTGTGGCTAACATATTAGATAAAGTAGAGTCATATTATGATGCATAAGGAAAAACTGCAGCTTATCAAGGACAGGCATTACAATAAATACAAAGATCAGATGTTCATTTTACAATCTGATACACCACGAGGGGGAAAAACTGGAGTTAATTTAAGAACTCTGATCCATGGAAGAAGATAAAAATCAAGTCAAACTCTAGCAGTAAAATAAAGCAGGCAAAAGAGAACTTAAAGCAAACCAATAAATATTGAATAAAAGCTAAAGAAATAAAAGAAGCTCCCATTTAAACTATATAGACAAAGATATTTGTTCTCCCTCAACTATTTAGTATAATATGAATAAAGAAATAATATGGTTTAAACTCAGAAATACAGCAATCAGAAATGCACTGACAGCAAAGACAAAATATCAACACATTTCTGAAAAGACAGCATGTGAAAAAGTGTACCCAGTGAAGCAGGCACAGAAAGTCAGGAACCTTTCAGAAAAGGTTGCAACCAATGATGGGTGTATGCTCAACACACAGAATGCAGGGACCCAAGAAGGGTACAGGATCAGTTGTCATTCACAGGTATACTGGGAAGAGGTGACCCATGGTAAACAAGCCAGAAAATAAAGGCTTGAGCTTTTGGGTAGAGACAATTTAATATATATTTCATTTTTTTAAAAAAGTGTTGCTTTATTTTATTATTTTTAATTTTAATATATATGTGTGTGTATATTTATATACACACACATATATGAGAGAGAGAGAGAGAGGGAGAGAGGGAGAAAGCTGTCAAGTCTGGGACTCAGACTGTAGTCAGCCATGTAGGAGTCCAGCACCTTCACCACCACGCCACCTGCCAGCCTTAATACGTATTTCAAAAAAAAATAAAATTAGTAGAAGCATGAACAAACATGAATAACATAATGTAGTGTTCAATGCTAAAGAAGATAAATATCAATACATCCTTGATTTTATTATTACACACTGTAGGTATGCCTTAAAATCATTCTGTAGCCCACAAAGATATACATTGATTACATGTAAATCGAAAATCATGATTAAAAAATAAAAATATACTAAAATGTCCTTTGAACTAATATAGTTAAATAACAAAGTAGCTAATGTCCCTAAGAAGAATTAACATATAATTATAATTACATGGTTAAGGTAGAAAAGGACATGAGGATAAAGGTTTTCTTCATTGGCATTCATTAAATAAATAAATAAATAAATAAATAAATAAATAAAAAAAAAAATAAATAAATAAATAAATAAATAAATAAATAAATAAATAAATAAAAACCAATATACAATATCTAAAAGAGATAGGCCAAGAAAGTGCAATGAAAGCAATTTAATTTAATGGTATGAAAATACAACAAAAAGATGTCCCAACAGAATGCTATAGTTTATTGCCTTTAGGGTTAGGGTGAGATAAGACAGGGGAACTGATGACTTTTGCGATACATTTTTAATGCTTTTAGGTTGTGGGAAAGTCATGACATATTTTTTCTATGTTTGTCTATGTAAAAATGTATCATGACTTTCCCGATAACCCAATATTTCACTTTTTTGTTTTTTTAAGGTTTTGTCATAGGGCACATGCACTGGCTGGAGAGATAGAGGGACAGTGAGAAGGAAAGTAAAAAGTCACCCTCTTCTCCTCCCCCGGAAGAGTTGGTCACACCAGTCCCTTCTCTTCAGCACTTGCACCTGGCGTGATTTTCATGTCACCACATCCAGGATCTGAACTGCAGTTAGCCATGTGGGAGTCCAGCACCTTTAACCACCATGCCACCTGCTGGCCCTGTTGTTTCACTTTTTTTTTTTTTTTTAAGAATCATATCTAATTTTAGAAGAAGCAAAGTACATGTCCTAAATCTGAAGACTTACCAAGTCTGAGCCAAAGTGCCATTCAATAAATCTTCATTTTTCTATGAAAGAAGACATAAGGAACAGCAGCTGGTATAATGGCTATGTCACTGGACTCCCATGGAGTCGACTGCAGTTCGAGTCCTGGACCTGGTAGCTTAAACTCACGCAGAGCATGTGTGCATGCATGCCCAAGATCCCAAGAGGAAAATGGAGAAGGGAGGCATGGCCACACACACCCCTGAGAGGTGATTTCTCGCTTTCTGTCTCTCTGTCTCTCTCTGTCTTTCTGGCGAGTGCATGCACCCTATAGCAAAAACCTCTTCAAAAAAAAAAGAGAAAGAATATACTAACATATACACATACTTATATGTGTGTGTGTGTGTGTGTGTGTGTGTGTATATATATATATATGATGGTATTTTATAATCACTAAATCGCTGTTAATCTAATGTAATGTAAGCAGACATCTGTAGTTCTTCCATAAACAGACACTGATTTTAGATCTTCCATATTTCTTCAAGAAACAAAACTAATCACTTCTTCTTTCCTTTAATCTTTCCTCTCATCTTTCCTTTATGTTTACATGCATTCTGTGATTAATTTATTGTAGATTCAGTAGCTGCCCTTTATGTTACATTCTAAAAGCAGATATTTATAGCGTGAACTACATACCCCATTTATTTTGACTGAATAGGGAAGACATTTCTTTAATCTAATAATCAGAATAAGTATGTTAAACAATAAAAACGTGGTATGTTCATGTACTGAGTGCCTAATTAGGAAAAACATGTTAAAACTTCCATTTAAAAGTGGTCAATTACTTTGAGCACACCTGAGAATTAACCTTGAAGCGGAGCTTAAGAGATGAATTGCTCCCTAGACCAGATTTATCTGAGCTGTGTAAATACTTTAGCAAGTAGTCACTTATGGATTAGCAAATGACAGAATAGAATATTTCCCCAGGTGAACAATTATGGGCTCTGCTGGTTCAGGAGTTGTTTTTTGTTTTTTTTGGGTTTTTTTGTTTGTTTGTTTATTTCTTTTTTGCCATAGAACACATGTGCACAGTAGGGAGAGTGAGCGAGTGAGAGGCCATGTAAGAAATCACTCCCTTGGGGGGTGGCCACACAACAATCCCTTCTCCTCCATTCTCCTCCTGGGATTTGATGACTTTTGCGATACATTTTTAATGCTTTTAGGTTGTGGGAAAGTCATGACATATTTTTTCTATGTTTGTCTATGTAAAAATGTATCATGACTTTCCCGATAACCCAATATTTCACTTTTTTGTTTTTTTAAGGTTTTGTCATAGGGCACATGCACTGGCTGGAGAGATAGAGGGACAGTGAGAAGGAAAGTAAAAAGTCACCCTCTTCTCCTCCCCCGGAAGAGTTGGTCACACCAGTCCCTTCTCTTCAGCACTTGCACCTGGCGTGATTTTCATGTCACCACATCCAGGATCTGAACTGCAGTTAGCCATGTGGGAGTCCAGCACCTTTAACCACCATGCCACCTGCTGGCCCTGTTGTTTCACTTTTTTTTTTTTTTTTTAAGAATCATATCTAATTTTAGAAGAAGCAAAGTACATGTCCTAAATCTGAAGACTTACCAAGTCTGAGCCAAAGTGCCATTCAATAAATCTTCATTTTTCTATGAAAGAAGACATAAGGAACAGCAGCTGGTATAATGGCTATGTCACTGGACTCCCATGGAGTCGACTGCAGTTCGAGTCCTGGACCTGGTAGCTTAAACTCACGCAGAGCATGTGTGCATGCATGCCCAAGATCCCAAGAGGAAAATGGAGAAGGGAGGCATGGCCACACACACCCCTGAGAGGTGATTTCTCGCTTTCTGTCTCTCTGTCTCTCTCTGTCTTTCTGGCGAGTGCATGCACCCTATAGCAAAAACCTCTTCAAAAAAAAAAGAGAAAGAATATACTAACATATACACATACTTATATGTGTGTGTGTGTGTGTGTGTGTATATATATATATATGATGGTATTTTATAATCACTAAATCGCTGTTAATCTAATGTAATGTAAGCAGACATCTGTAGTTCTTCCATAAACAGACACTGATTTTAGATCTTCCATATTTCTTCAAGAAACAAAACTAATCACTTCTTCTTTCCTTTAATCTTTCCTCTCATCTTTCCTTTATGTTTACATGCATTCTGTGATTAATTTATTGTAGATTCAGTAGCTGCCCTTTATGTTACATTCTAAAAGCAGATATTTATAGCGTGAACTACATACCCCATTTATTTTGACTGAATAGGGAAGACATTTCTTTAATCTAATAATCAGAATAAGTATGTTAAACAATAAAAACGTGGTATGTTCATGTACTGAGTGCCTAATTAGGAAAAACATGTTAAAACTTCCATTTAAAAGTGGTCAATTACTTTGAGCACACCTGAGAATTAACCTTGAAGCGGAGCTTAAGAGATGAATTGCTCCCTAGACCAGATTTATCTGAGCTGTGTAAATACTTTAGCAAGTAGTCACTTATGGATTAGCAAATGACAGAATAGAATATTTCCCCAGGTGAACAATTATGGGCTCTGCTGGTTCAGGAGTTGTTTTTTGTTTTTTTTGGGTTTTTTTGTTTGTTTGTTTATTTCTTTTTTGCCATAGAACACATGTGCACAGTAGGGAGAGTGAGCGAGTGAGAGGCCATGTAAGAAATCACTCCCTTGGGGGGTGGCCACACCACAACCCCTTCTCCTCCATTCTCCTCCTGGGATTTTGGGCATACGTGCACATGTGCCAGGCATGATTTTTGACCTACCAGACCCAGGGCTCAAACTGCAGTCAGCCATGTTGGAGTCCAGTGCCTTAACCACTACACCACCTGCTGGCCCCAAGTTTAGGAGTTCTTAATCCTTAAGGGAGAAACGCTTCCACCAGGAGATACAGAGATTTTAATGAAAGAAGAGACAGTCATTTTACCATTTTGTGCTCTTCCTGTATTATCAATTCAAAAGGCAAGCATAGTGTGAATTACTATGCTAGACAGGGTTATTGATCCTAGATATAAAGAAATGACTGGGTTGTACAGATCAGGGAGACATTGGTCAGAGGACATAAAATTTCAGTTAGGCAGAAAGAATAAGTTCAAGAGATCGACTGGACATCTTGGTGACTATTTTTTTTTTTAGATTTATTCAGGGAGTAGATTTTAAGTGTTCTCTCCACAAAAAAAAATGGTAAATATGTGAGGCAATTCATATGTTAAATAGTTTTATTTAGTCATTCCATAATGTGTACACAGGGAAAATAGCATGTTATATTTAATTAATTTATATGTTTGTCAATTAAAACAAGTAGATAATTTTAAAATGTACCTCAGTGGAAATTCCTTAGAGTACTATTTGGTTTTGAATTATCTACAAAACTTTTTGTTAGTGCTGTGGTGAAAAAAATAAATAACAGGACAGTTGTTAAATGTATAAAAGACTTAACACTTTCTTTTATCTTACACATTGACATACCCCACAATCTATACTATTCCCAAATGTGATGACTTAGCAACAGATATGATTAGAACTCATTTGTATTAGGATGACTGAAATTTAAAACCAGGTAGATCCACCTTCTCTGACACTAAAAATGTCCACCCTAAATTGCTTGAAGAAATTAGATTCCAAAGATGCTTGGTGGGGAGTTTTGGAAGATGTCATGAATATGTTCTTATTCAAGTAGGGATAAAAGAAGCCCAGATAAGAGAACCATAGGCTATCTTGCAGATAAATCTCGACCCTGGGTTCATAAGAACTAAGGTGACCTGAGTGGAAGAAATCACAACATAAAACTCCTTAAATAAAAATTTATTGAGTTTTTGATTAGCCACAGCAGTACAACATTCCACAATGTTGAAGCCATTTGAGTGAACCCTAGATTCACACCCCAAGGTCTCCCTCTGCATTCTGCATGTGGGTGCCTGCATCCTGGTTGGCTGGGGGTGGATGGCAGTGTGAGGAAGCTATTGGGGATGTTAGTCTGTTTCTATGTCTCTCTCTCTTCCTTCTTTTCATGGAAGAAATAAAATTGAAAATAAAATTTATTGACTTAAATATGTTTTCCTAATGGTAAACATAAAATAAAATTTAAAAAAAAATAACTATAGAAAGTTATCCCGTATTTCTGGTTAAGTTTCTCTAAGTGTTTTTGTGAAGGGCATAAAATTAAAGGTAGCAGAAAAAGAGAGATTATATGTCCTCCCCAAATTCTCAGCATGGAAATAAATTAATGCTAAATAACTGTGTATTTTTAGTTCTAATTATCTGAAAAAATTATTTTCCCTTTGTGCTTTTTGTTGATAACTTATAAACACTATTTAAGATCAGGCATATTGAGCAGCCAGACCAATATTATTTTTACGATTTTATCAAAGGGCATTTGGAGTAAATGCACGGTTTTATTTTGAATGCCTAAAAACGTATTAAAAATGTCAAAATTAACTTTTCTTATTAACCTTCTATGAATTAATTAGCCGTAAGTTCACTTAGAAATAAGAGTTCAATTTGTACTATATTATAGAATAAAAACTCTAAAAGTTATTGTACACTATCTTACCCAATAATTTCTTTTATTTTCCCTCAATGTGTTGTTTTGAATATTCAAGTGTTATCACCTGTGCAATGTTCTAAAATTTAAGACTGAGGACATGCTGCATCTATCTACATACTTCATGATTTCCTGAACATCAGTAACATTTCCTCAGAAATTTTGCCCTCCCAAATATAATGTATATATATGTATACGTTACTTATTAAAACAGTGATATATGTGTATACACATACACACATATAACCATTTTAATAAGTAGACCAAGTTTAAATAAAGTTAATTTTGAATGTCCCATCAAAGAGTAGGCAGCAAGATACTTATTAAAAAAATGCAGGTGAATTGATCCACATTTTCTTCATGGGAAAAGATACTTCCTATATTTTTTTCCTATTGCAAAAGAATGCATTGCTACTGATTGCATGTTAATGTCCCCCCCAAAATTTATATGTTGAGCTCTAATTAACGATGCGATGGTGTTTGAAAACAGGGCCTTAGTGAAGTAATTAGGGTTAGATTAGGTCATGAGATGGGTTCCTTATGGTGAGATCAATGCTCTCATAAATAGAGAGTGAGACAGGAGATCAATCTCTCTGCCACCTGAAGATACAACAAGGGGCAGCTTTCTACAATCCAGGAAAAGGCTCTCACCAGACATGAAATAGCCCTAAACCTTGATCTTGGACTCCCTAGCACAGAACTACAAGAAATAAATGTTTGCTGTTGAAGCCACCCAGTCAATATTATTTGGTTATAGCTGACTGAGAGGACTAAGACATGCACATTCATTAGAAATAAATAAAAAATACATAAAGTACAAATCAGAAGATATTACTTCAAAGAAATATCTCACTTGATGGTATGGTGGTTGGGAGGCTGGACTCCCACATGGCCGAATGTGGTTCAAGTCCTTGATCTTACAGCTTGATTTCTTGCTTTCCCTCTCTTGATCTGTCATTCTCTGATGAATTAAAAAAAATAAAATTAAATTAAAAAAATTTTTAAAAAACCAGCAATAACAGAAAGCATTAAATAATTATTTTTCTTAAAAATGTATAAAATGTCTAGAAAAAGATATAAAGGAGAAATATTTATGATCTTTATTTAGTTTTGTAAAAAAAAAATTTTTTTTTAGAGGTTTTTGCCTTAGGGCCCATGCACTCACCAGAGAGTCAGAGACAGTGAGAAATCACTCCACAGGGAAGATACTCACGTTGTAATCCCTTGTCCTCCATTTCCTCCCTGGAGATTTTCAAGATACCAGAACTGGGATTCAAACTGCAGTCAGCCATGTGGGAGTTCACAGATATAACGACCATGCTATCTGCTGACCCCTTTGCAAAAATGTTTAATCTCTAAGTGAATAGTTAGGCACAATACACATACAAAATTAAAAAGCAAACCAAGAACAGAAAAATGGTTTTTAAGACATATTTAAGGAATATAATAACTTCTTAAAACTCAAGAAGGAGAAAATAAGCAAAAATTTTAATGGTAAAAA
Source organism: Tupaia belangeri chinensis (assembly GCF_000334495.1). NCBI lineage: Eukaryota > Metazoa > Chordata > Mammalia > Scandentia > Tupaiidae > Tupaia > Tupaia belangeri. The sequence continues at coordinate 3,944,250 of NW_006159463.1, read as the reverse complement.
TATTAAATAGGTATGCCCACCAAAAAAATAAACATGGATCGCACATAAGCAGAGTGAGGGGGAGTGAGGGGGAGAGGGAAGTGGCAGGAGCAGGGCAGGGAGGTGCCTGAGGTCAAGTACTTCAGAGCATGCCAGAGCATCTGAAGGCTTTGAAGTTTTTTCAGAGAAACAGAATAACTTAGGATAACTGAAATAGAGAGTGATGAACCTGATAGGTATTTCTGTGCTTATTTTCTTTCTGCTTCTTAAAGAACTGATTTCATGAGGGTGAAGGTTGGGAGAGAGGGCAAAAAGGAATTAAGCTGCAAGCAGAGACATCAGTTAGGAATTAATGGAATTTTAGTGAGAAACTGAGGCATTCCAGGGCTGTGAAGTGGCTGCATTTAGAAGATATATAGAAGGCACAGCCAGATAATAAGATTGTAAGATAAGCAGAGAGGTCAAGAGTGACTCAAAGGTTTTAGGCTATGGAATTGAAGGCTAAGGTTTAGGAGGGAAAATTATTTCAGTTTTAAAGACTTTAAGTGTCAGAAAGTAGTAAATACTGAAATGAAGATGTCAAGTAGGCTATTGGCTATACAAGCCTGGAACCTGTGAAAGAAGAATGGGCTGGTAAAACAATGTGTTAATAGAATATTAATGTACTTAATAGTGTAATACGGAATGAGATTGCTATGATTATACAGAGTTGATGTCAGTAGTTGTCAACTGGAGACAATTTTTCCCCAGGAGACATTCAGCAATGTCAGCCATGTTTGGTGGTCACAACTGGGGATGTGGGGTGAGGTGCTAGTGACATCTAGTCCTAACAGGCCAGGATAGATACCAAAAGCTGGTGTAATGGTTACATTGCTAGACTCCCAGATGGTTGACTGCAGTTCAGGTCCCAGATCCCTGGCTTAAAATTCATTCTGGGTGTGTGTGCATGCGTGCCTAAAATTCTAAGAGGAGAATGGAGGAGAAAATATTGAGGTATATCTATCTTCCCTGGGGAGTGATTTCTCACTTTTTGTCTCTCCATCTCTATCTCTCTCTCTAGTGAATTGTACACGTCCTATAGCTAAAAGAAAAGATCTCTAACAATAACAACAAAGAAGACCAGAACATTAATGGACATCCTACAGTGCCCCATGGAATAAACAATGATCTGACCCAAAGTTTCGGTAATGCCAAGATTTAGAACCTAATACAAATGTAGAGACGAGAACAGAACCAGGGCCCAAGACCTTGGGTGATCCAATACTAAATATAAGAGCTGGAAACAGACAAAATTTACAAAGAAAGTAGCAAAGGGATGATAAGTGAGGCAGAAGGACACGCAGGACAATCTGTGCAGTCAATTAAAGAAGTGTATGAGGCAGTAGGGAAAATTAAATGCAATAAATGCTGCTCCTTGGTCCATGTATCTGAGTCACGAACCCTGGCTTCAGCACTCTGGAGGTCATAAGTGACGTTAAGGAAAGCAGTTTTAGTAGAGGAGCGAGATATGAAAACATCTTAATGTTCTTGCCTTCTCTTCCCATCTCTTCTTATATGAAGGATATGGGAAGAGAAGACAAGAATATTCTCAGATAAACAAAACCTGAGAGAATTTACCAACACCAGACCAATTCTCCAAGAAGTTCTGATGGGAGTGCTATCCCAGGAAAACAACATACAGACACCCAGAAACAAGAGTTCAAAAACAACTAAGAAAATGGCCAGCTTAATGGTAGGGACAAGACCAGAGTTAAACATTGTCTTCCAGAATTTAAATGGAAAGATTGAACCACAACAGAAGATAGATTAAGTATGTGAGTCTGAACTGATGAAATAGAATTTTGACTTTCGACTAAAACATGACTGATCTTCTATGCTTTGTTTTGCAGAGATAAGGATTTTTGTCTTCTCTTGAGTTGTAGACAGGTCCATATACTTACTATTCAAACTTAATCCTAACCTGTTTCCTGGCTTTACATCTTAATCAAAGTTCTCTTAACACGTTTTGACTTTGATTTATTAAAGCTAAAACTGAATTAAAAAAAATTAAATACCTATTTATTGACCACAGTAAGTTATATAGCCTCAGCTAGGTGCTACTTTATAGTATATCCATTCTACCCACAGAGTTTCATGCCTAAAGTCAACATGTGTTCACAGATTTGTATATTGGCTTATATTAGCTGAACTTGCTATTGAAAGTATTTAGACTAATTAAGATATTTTGTGAATCAATGAAATATGTAAAAAAAATTCAGAAGGAATGGAAAGCAACTGCAGCTACCACAGACAGGGTGAGAGGAGGGTGGGAAATTGTGGAGGGTGAGAAATAGGAGGGAAATTTATACATATATATATATATATATATATACACACACACACACACACATATATATATATACACACATATATATGTATGTATACAAGAAAAAATATATGTACAACATATATATATAAGAAACAAGGAATGAAAACTTATTTTTTGACGATAACATGGATGATTAAGCCACTTTACAGTATATTCTGGGTGGGAGATCACATTTTGTATACTGTGATGATGTTCAGTGAAAGAATGCAAAATAAATAAGTTAATTAATTTTTAAAAAATAAAACATCTTAATGAATGGCAACATTTAACACAAGTTCTTATCAGGTTACTTCTACTCAGTAAATTTAAAATTAAATTAAAAATCATATGACCATAGTGTAATCAACTACTCCTTCACCTCCTTATTAATCAAACAAGTCATGTTAAATGAGATAACTTCCCTCTGCTTTATCCATCCTATTTTCCAAATTATAGCCTATTTAAATCAGTCGAAGTAAAATTAATACCCACCAAGAGGCACACAACATTCTAATGGGATGAAAAATATTTTCAAATAACAAAGCTGATACCAAAGATTCTCAATGAAATTATATTTTGAACAGATGAACACTGTGTTTTTTTATTTATATTATCATAATCTTCTTTATATTACATTGGATTACATATAACTTTACATTGACTTCCATTGCTTTTTCAAAAGGGAATGCCATGTATGTCAGTCAATACAGAGGCATCGATCTCCCTGCTTTATCATTCAATGTCTTTTCCATGCATTTCCCAATAATTATTATTATAATTTTTTAAAATAGTCAATCACTATTTCTCATTTTGCTTGCTAAAAGACTTCACCCATCATGAAATACTTTCCAGACCAGTCCAGTTGAGAATACTATACACGTCATCATCAACAGATAATAAACCATATCTGTTTCTCACTAACATCCTCTCTATTGTTCACTTGCTATCTTTCTCTATCCTCTTCTCTCTTTTTTTT
>NW_006159463.1:3936581-3940429 GCF_000334495.1 Tupaia belangeri chinensis | reverse complement strand
CCCATTACAATATCTCTGCTATATACAGTTGTCTTCCAGAAGAGTTATTGAAAAAGTGATACATACAAGTAAAGGGAGAGAGTCCACGAGTTTCAATTATCAGCTCATAAAGTTTTTGACAATAGGGAGCATAGATTCTATTCAGGGTTGGATTAAGGGAGGGTCTCCTACAGATCCACAAGTGTAGGTGAGTCTCCAGGGAATGCAGTTTCAGGAAAGCATTTCTGGTACACAGGGATGATTATCAGCTGATGCGGCACAGCAGTCATCTTGTAGTTACCAGGAATGGTGTTGTGGGGATCTGCAGTGTGAGTTGTCCTTGGGTATCTGGCTTCCTTAAGAATGGCAGAGTAGTTCTTGTTTTCCCCTGAGGTAATGCAGGGCTGGTAACTGTCATCTTCTCAAGTTACAAGTTCTTCAACCTTGTTTTCGGCCTCCGGGCCATCCAGGGCCGGAGAGGCCAGGGAGTCCCGGCCCCCGGAGGGAGGCCAGGCCGATCCCGGCGCGCAGCTGCACAGGGGCGTAAGCCCCCGGCCGCGGGGTCCCCGGAGGGGGGCCAAGCCATTCCCGGGTGGCTGCACAGGGGCGGAAGCCCCAACACTGTGTTTTTTAACAATCAAGAGTGTGCTTTTTATTCCTTACTTTTACTGGCTTAAATAAATCCCATTTTGTTTCATGGCAGTACATGTTCCTTACCTCTGCTCACAGAGTTTCTAAGATGTCTTTAGAAACTATTGCTTTAAATACTTCCTATAAATTATATCCAGGCTACAGAACTCAATTTATCCATCTTGAAAAAAAAATCATCTTAAAACATCTTATTATTTAAAATCCTTTGTTTGGAGTACTATCCTCCCCTCCCCACCATTGGTCAGATGTATATATTTGAGAAAATGTGAGAAATGAACATTTGAGTTGACTGCATCAGTTGCTGATATACAGATTCACCAATTACTGCCTTTCAGGAATTTTAATACATTCATTTCATTATTTTAAGTAATAAAAAACAAATAATGATTATATGTTTTCTGATAAAAATAAAATGACTTTTGATAGCTTTAACAAAAGCTACCTCTGTATGTGTGAGCGTATGTGTGTGTGTTTTAGGTCAATATTCAGATACATTTTTATTTTTATTGAACTCAATGGGGGCTATGGCTAAATTAGTTGCCCAAACTCTCCATTACCTTTTAAATTATACAACACACAGTGCTTGACAAACAGAGAACTTTCTCCGTTACACAACTGAAGTATGTATCTGCTACCACTGGATGGCAATCAAAGACACAGAAACACCGGGAAGACAAGAAACAGCCCTGAAGAGCTTCAGATTTTCCAAAGTAATATAAAAAGGCCCTTAGTAAAAGAAAATAGAACCTTCATGTCAATATATATAATATATTCACAGTCATTATATATTCTATAAATTAAATTGCAGTTGTTTAAAATATATTATCTCAACAAATCATATTTTAATGTATTTTGAGAATTGTCTAAAGTAGTGATGGTCTCATTTGTATTCACCTGGATTAGCTCAGAATGTAATAAATTTTTAAAAGTTCAGCTTCCAAGAGGTTCCTTGATGCAACCTTCATTTGAGGAAAGGAGAGGTGAGGAACAGTGGAAGAGTATTGTTTACAGTAAATTACTAAATGTGAGGCTACCAAAGTTAAAAATGACAAACTTTAGAAAGAGGCAGAATTATGCTTAACCTGCAATACTCAATCTTAATAACAAGATGAAGTAGATTCTTTTTCAAATTATTTTATTTAACTTTATTTATTTATTTACTTATTTCGATTTGACCAGAGATGGACAGAGAGAGAACGAGAGAGAGAAAGTGAGAAAGCAAGCTGCCAGGTCCAGGACTCAAACCATCCATGTGGGAGTCTAGCACCCTTAACTACCATGCCACCTAAATACCTACCGGCCCCATAAAGTAGATTCTTATCAGTGCTGCAGTTTACTCACTTAGACAATGAGGGAAATACACCTACTTTATTAGATTTGTAAATGAACTTATTAGGCAAAGGGGTCAGCTATTATGCCCGGCATGTAAATGACACAAAGAAAACAATAGCTATTACTTACTCTATGATAAAGGTGAGTGAGTTTGTTTTATGTTTGATGTTGTTCTGAGCATGAATAGTATATATTGCGTTTTACTTATTTGTGTAATACTTTCCTAAAGAATAACTTATATATAAGAAGTCAGACACTTCTAGTGAGTTTTAAACCAGATCAGTGCAATGTTATTTCTATAAAGATAAGATAGCTTTCCTGAGCCATATTCAATATATATACCCATTGTGTGTACAAGGGGACTTTAAAAAGGTTGTGGGAAACAGAATGAAAGTACAAGTTTATCTTGATACAAAATGTATTTTTGAAATCCATGCATAAATACTTCATAATATGCATTTTTCATGAACAATTGAAGATCCCCTCCCCTCTTGTCAGAGTATAAAACTTGTAACCATTAGAATCTGAAAGTGAAGAAGATACAGATCAACTATAGAATATTCGGTTTGAACGCTTACTCTAACCTCATTAAAGTAGCTATTCAGTTGAATCCTTAATATAAAAACTGCCTTATTTCTTAAGATTTTGTTCTAGTGTATCCTGGAAGAATTTTTAAAAAGATCAAAAGTACCAATTTGGCCACTTGGTGAGTTCTCCCCCCACCCCCTCACCATGGCTGAAGGTACATTTTCTTTTTTAAGAATCTTAAAACTCTTCTATGAGTGTTTCGCTTTTAGGAACTTGTGAATGCTGATGGAATAAAACGGGTATTTGAGATAATGCTTTCTGCTGTCCTCAGAATTCGAAGACCACTTAGATGACTCTTAAGAGGGTACGTTTCCTTAAGAACTACTGGGGGCAGAACTTCAATGTTTTGCAATGCTCAGAATAAAAAGCAAACAAAAGAAAAACAGTCTGTTGGAAATAAGCATTTCCTTTGGCTCCCAATAATTAAAACACACACTATTGCAAGTGTGTTTTAAGTCCCCTGACAATACCTTGAAACCATTTTTTAAAAAATGGGATTTTAGGAAGAGTTTTTAGGTAAGGGAAGCTGAGTGAGGACACTGAGAAAAATGAAAGCAAAGATAAAACAGACCGAATAAAAGAAAATAGGAGTTTCCAGGTTCCTAGCTATGATCTAAATGTACTAAAAATCTAGATCCATCTTTATATCATTGTAAATTATTACATAATATACAAGAAATTTTGTATAGATTCTGGAAAAAAACAACTTTCTAAGGTCTTCATAGAGCACAAATTTCCCTATATATGTAAGTGATGAGTTTACAGAATCTGTTTTGAAATAGAGTTCTGTATTAGATAATTATATCATTTTACTTATTTATTTATTTATTTATTTTAATTGTCAAATTGCATGTGAACTCACCAGAGACATAGAGAGAGAGATAGAAGAAGTGCGAAGTGGTCAAACAAATCTTCCTTCTCCATTTCTCTTTCCTGTTGGGATTTGGGGCATATGTATGTGTCTTGCATATTTTACAAGCCACTAGGCCAAGATCTGAACTGTGTGGTCAGCCATATAGGATCCAGCTCCTTTAACCAGTAGACAACAGACACAGTCCAATTTTCCATCATGTTCATGTAACATATGGTCACATGACTTTAATAACTCCACTCTGCCCATATGTGAAGACAAAAGAGTTAATTATATTTTGGGACCAGCAGTTAGTGTAATGGCTATGTTGCTGGACTCCCACGTAGTCGACCGCAGTTCGCATCCTGGACCCAGTGGCTTAAACTCACGCCGGGCGTGTGTGCGTGTGTGCGTGTGTGCGTGTGTGCGATCCCGCGAGGGGAATGGG
>NW_006159463.1:3925604-3936550 GCF_000334495.1 Tupaia belangeri chinensis | reverse complement strand
CCCGGGGGGGGGGGGGGGGATTTCTCGCTTTTTGTCTCTCTGTCTCTCTCTGTCTGGTGAGCACACACGCCCTATAGCAAAAACCTCTCCAAAAAAAAAAAAAAGTTAATTATATTTTGCTTCAGATCACAACACTCCCAAAACATATTCTCTGAGATAAGAACAGAAGCAGGGACTTATTTTTCCTACTAAGAATACTAGTTCTAAAAAGTGGGAGAAATCAACAGAGACTACAAGAAAGAAACACAAGTGACAATTATGTTTTAGATGAAAAGAAAACTCTCTATTTATAAAATGTTGATTAAGAACAAGGAGCATACCTCTAAAATGAAAAAAAATCAAATTATAAAGAAGTCTTGACTTAATATTATCCAGTACAAGAAGCAATGTTGGTAGGGGCAGAAGAAAGAAAATCCTCCAAAATGAGAAAAGAAAGGATTTGATTGTTTATGAAATCATAAATTATGCACAGTCCTTGGGGTTAAAGGTTAGCAGGAAAAGATTTAAAAGCAATTTTATTGGGCAGCTACACTTACAGTGTTGAAGTAGGTGTGCACTGGCAGGAGCTAAAAGAGCATTAGAAGGATTAGAAGGAGAGATTTAATTATATTCTGATGGTTCTATGATGGTTTTCACTGCACTGGGATTTGAAGAATAAACTATACTTGTTCCTCATGTGGGCCATTCCACTGACCTTTGAAAAATATTCACTTATAGTGTACACATTTACCATGCTGTTTCTCAGTTGAAAAAATACATTTGTTTCTTCACATCTATCCCAGTTGCTCATTACTGACACATGAACTTTACTGGGGATGGGCACTGGATCATAACAAGGGAGATAAGGTGTGCTTCCTGGTTTTAGATCTGTGACTTGCTGATAGAATTGTGTGTGAGTGACTTGATGTCTCATGTCCTTACTTTCTTGTTTTAAAAATAGAGAATATAGTGTTGCCCCCTTAATGCCCCTACTGTAAGAAAATAATACAAAGTACTTAGCTATGACCAGGCTTTTCATAAGAAGTAATGTCTCTAGTCTAACCACCTTCCTAATATTGATGTGCACCTGTCACCTGAGAACTTACAAGGCTGTCTCAACAAACGAAGCTACATTAACTTAATTTCTACCCTCATGGTCACTTCATATGAAACTTGAGATCTCAGATTCCCAAAGAGCACTTTAAGTCAGCTGTTTCTGCAATTCCATTAAAGATAGCTCAGAAACCTGCTCCAAAGCCACCACATCAACAATACTGCTGCCCCCAGCACTGTGGTCTTTGCCAGGGACCACAGCTATCTCCTGTCCATCACTGATACTCTAGGTGCAGTCTTGGATACATGAATGTTTAGCAGTCCAAAACTGTCCCATGGTCTGAAGTAGAATGTTAAAGGGCTGCTCACTCTCACATTGCTCCTAACTTCAGAAGCAATGGGGACTAACATGAGGGGGGGAAATTGAGTGGTAGACACAAGAGTGCACTTGAAATCGGACCTCATTTCTATTCATGGACTTCTGTTTTTTTATTATTTTAATTTCATTTTCTTTTATACATTAAATCACGTTATTTAGCTTACAAAGTATATATTTCAACATGTAAACATTTCTTTCTAGTGCAGTTGATAAAACGATAAAATTATCTTCAACAGATAATAGTCCATTTCTTTGTCCTATTAATGCTTTGCCTCTCTATTTTTCTTCTAAATGTATTTCCTTAGACTATACTTTTTCGCACATACTATATCTGGTATACACATCCATTTACTGTGTTTCTATATTCCTTACTTCTTTGGGCTACTCTTCCTTAAGTTGGATGATTCTTCCTATAAGGAGAACTTTAGCCACCTATACCCCCAGAGCCACCTTACTAGACATAGTTGGGTAGAACCTGCAATTCTTACTCACTAGATAATCTTGTGAAAGAGACAGACATCTTAACACGTGATCAGAGTACATCTTAGACCGATGCTATCACAGAGGCATACCCCAAGTGCAAGAGATCCCAGGGAAGCAGATGGTCACATGGTCAAGTCTTACAAAGGTAGTATTTATTCTTGATTTTGAAGGACTGAGAAGGAAAAACTCAACAAGACAGAAATAGCTTCTCCTAAGAGAGGGACATAAAAGGATATTTTGTATGTCTGGATTGGAGATATGCTGGAGAGAGAAGGAAGTTGGAAGTCTATAGATGCATAGGAAGCTTATACTATGAAATTTTTTTAATATACTATGAAATTTTTAATAAAAAATTTCACTGTGGATTTTTTTTAAAAAACATCACCTACATAGGAAAATCATTTTTAAGGGAGGTGGCTATGGAGTATAATAAAATGAAGATACTACCCCAAGAAATATAAAAACTCTGTAAGTAAAACTTCCAATAAGTACTCTCTATCTCTCTCTCTCTATTTATAGAAGGATAGTATAGTTGTGGAAAGTCATAAATGATGGTAATTTAAAATTAAAAAATAGAAATACAACATTGGTTACAACCCAAAAGTATAATACAGAAGTATTAACATTGAAAAAATTACTCAATTCAATATTTGGTAGGTAAATGTAATGCAGATTTTTTTCCATTTTCATGTAGAGTTTAATCATTTGTTTCACTGGAGACATAATATATACTTGTGCTTAGTGACACACACACAATAATGAAGCCAGCAACTCTAAGAATTGCCTTCATGTCTTACTGCCAAGTAATGGAAACACCAGAATAAGCATGTTTCACACTTGTGTTATATAAGTTGTAGAATGTTTTACATATATATTTCCCAACTCATTATAAAAAAATTATGCTTTATAAACTTATAGCATGCTTTTCATATTGCATGATGAAGGTCTTCCTTTGGTAAGGAGAGTAAGAATAGAATTTTAGCAGGTTGGAACTCTACCTTCTGTAGACTTTCTACCTCCTCAGAATCGAAGGTTAGGGTCAGCAATGTTGAACAATCTGTCAATCTGAAGTCATTCAATGATAGCAGATCCTCTCTCCTGTATTATATTTAAATAATTTTATAATACTATTTTAAAATATCTCATGTAAGTAGATGGAATCATGAGGGGTTTTCAAAAAGTATACAGAAAATACATACTAAGAAAAAACTATGCATGGTTTCAAAAACTTCTGCACCAAAATAAACTTATACTTTAATTCCATTTTTCCATAAACTTTTAAAAGTCCCTTTGTATAGGTGATATCCTGGGGTTTTCACAATTTTTTGGCATTAAGTAGATTTAGATGTAACTTGGTTTACAAAGTTTAACTCTTAATTTCTTCAGCTTCATCTCTTATTACTTACACTCATTCCACTCTGTTCTCTAACCAGAACTATTTTTAAATTGTAATTACTGATTTACATATAATCATTGTATATCTCCATGGGGTATCTGTGGTTTTTAAAGCATGTAGACAGAGCATAATAATCAAATGAAGGATGATGAACCAGAACTGTTGTCTTCCTTCTGAGCTTGTGTTTTCCTTCTAGAGCTGCTATTTTCTTATTATGGGCTACCCTCTACCCTTACCCCTTTTCATCTAGCTAGCTCATACATACCATGCAGGTCTCCATGAAAACCACTCCTTACATCAGCCCCTCATAGTGTATGGTTTCTTCAGAGACTTATTGGAGAAGTGCTCTCAGGTGAAGGAATTTAGAAGAAGCAAGCTAGGCTGAGCAGGAGATAAAAATTATGCATAAAGAATCTAGGTAGTATCTAGCTTTCTCTGATTCTACCAATGAAACACAAATTGCACCAAGGCACTGATCTACTCTGAGGCAAGGGACTGTTCTTTGAACCTCAGTCATTGCCTGTCAACTTGGGGTTTGAGGAGAGTGGGTCTAAGGACCCGTACATGGACTGGAGGGCAAATGGCAATTCTGTAGAAAAGATACTGGTATACCTTCAGCAATAGGGGAATGGGTGTGCTGTTGGTCCAACTGGGAGAGAGTTAAAAGCAGCAGAAATTTCCACGGCCATCCCTTCCTGAGTCTGACTTTCAGATGCCTCTAGACATCCTCCCACAATACCCTGCATTGCACTATCCCATTACACACAGGTTATCACAGGAACTGTAACTTCCAAGGTATTAAGGATGACTTCTAGATGTTATTTTAATTATAGTTTCTGGTTTACATATTTGATGCACATCTTTGTGGGATACAGTGGTTTTTTTAAATGTAAACACAATGTATACTAATAAAATCAAGGATCTACATGTATTCTTTATCTTTAACATTGATGTTATTATATTGTCCACATTAATAGTTCTACTTTTTTATGTATATGTTGAACTATCCATATGCTTCACTGCTGGGGTACACTGGTCCTTAATCTTCTTCCCTTGTTTCCGTGCATTCTTACATCTGTGCAAACTTGTCCCCTGAACTCCTACTCCCAGTCCACCAACTCCAAGCAGCTTCTGGTATCTACCATTATTCTATTTCTACATTTTATAATCTGTCAATTTCTACCAGAGTGCAGATATCTAGTATATGTTAAAAAGGACATAAAGTATTTGTCTTTCATAGTTTGGCTTATTTCACTTAGCATTATATCTTCATTCATTTTATCTTAAATGACAGGATTTTGTTGTTCTTTATGGCTTATGACCCAGATCCCACTATTTGGGTATATAACTAAAGGATAAGAAACTGCTCTGTCAGAGAGATGTTGGGACATCCACATTTATTACAGCATTTTTCATCATAGTTAAATCATGGAATCAACCTAAGTGTCCAACACTCAACAAATCATTGAGAAAATGTGGCTCATATACACAATGGAATACTATTCAGCCATGTATTTTTGATACTGTAGCCTAGATCCTCCTACATGATAGATACCCAATAAAGACTGGTTAATGATTAACAGAGGAAGAGCTAAAATTCCCTAGTAGAAATTGAATAGAAAATTTCTTTTAAAGCAGCTTATATTGTTCAGTATTCCAAGTTACTTTTACTCATTTGTATGCAGTTAAAACAGATGTGAGGTACAAGGGGTATCAGGCCCAGCACCCAGAGCAAATCAAGAGTTCTTGTCTCACACTCAGGAAGACCTGGACATGTAGAAGGGATAGCAAGCAGAGTTTATTAAAGGAGGTAGAAGATCAGAGCTTCCAAGAAGAAGGGAGGGGTCCCTAAGTGGAGTGCCACCACGTGATTTGGGTTCCAGGTTTATATCCCAGCTGGAGGAATCTGTGTGCACATTCTTTATGGAAGGAGATCACATGTCTAATAGGTCATGCTATATCTTAAGATGGTCTCATAGACATGAGATCCTATGTAATGATAGCTAATTGAAGACTGGTTTATTCAGAGGTTGTTAATTTGGGAAATATCATTATCTCAGTTTAATTTGAAGTCCTAGTGATTCATATCTTGGAATTTCTTCCAGAGTTAGAGATGGTCCCACCCATCGAAAGTGCCTTGTCCTGTTCAGATCTCTGTGACAATACTTTTATATTATCTGTTGTCCACAATTATGTCCTTCTGGCCTTTTGGCCTTTTCTAATTAGGTCCTGATATAAAAGGGTCATGAATTCTTTAAGAAGAAGATCTGCATGTCTAAGGACAAAGGAATATGGTGACTGGGAGAACAGAGAAATTGTCAGGAGCCACAACAGCACAGTGACTCTTCTGGGGGAATCGGGTGGGGAAGATTGCCCTATCTACCGTGGAGTCTAACTCCTGTCTCAAAATCAAGCCTGCCTTAAGCTATCTCTGTGACATGGCAGTAATACACTGCTCAACAGAATGGGGTCCTACATGGTGACCACAGTTCGAATATCTGCCTCAGTGAGATATGCCAGTGCATGAGTGTTCAAGACCCACTGAACTGGAAAACTGAAGGAAGCAGATCACAGTATGACTTTACCCTGTGGAAGCAGCTTGTCTCTGTCTCTCTCTCTGTCTCTCTGTCTCTCTCTCTATATATATGTGTGTGTGTGTGTGTGTGTATATATATATATATATATATATATATATATATATATAAAATGAATAAAGTAATTTCAGAAAAGTTTTTAAATTATCTGCTTTATCAAGATGGAGAAGATGCACCAAGTTTCTTGGCATTCACATTCTTTTAGTAAGAACCCTCTGGACAGGTATAATTTCTCTCCATACTGTACAACACACTAAGCTTTTGGAATTAAAAACTAAACATTTGTTTAGTTGATAACATCTTCAGGAAGCTGAGCGGTTTGTCATCTGGGCTGTTCCAAAACTTCTAGCAAGGAAGCAGCACATTTGCAAGTAAAATGAACAGGAAACTGCTAATTAGGAATCCCAAAACAACAATGTGTTTTCCCAGGAATAGCATTATTTTTAAAAAAGAAAAGTAAATAATAAAAATAATAATAAAGATTTCTGGCACACAGTTCCCAAAAGACACATATGAGAAAGCATATAAATTATGTCTATGTATGCTCTAATGTATCAGGACTGTGTGTGCATCTTGAGGATTTCAGTGTTGACTTGGATGGAGTCCCAAAGAGAAGCTGACTTGGGTTTCTGCATGAGTAAATTCCTAATTAGTTGCCCTGTCCTGAAGCTTTTACATTCTACAAATAGCTTGATCTGCCGGTCTGGACTAAGCAGGAAGTTTTTGGCAAAACATTATTTTATTTTAAAATTTTAGAACCATATGATATTGAAGATGCCATGTTCAGAAATCTTTACTCCAAATACCTGTAGTGGATATTATGTATAATTATTCAGCCTTCCTTAAAGATAATCATTTCAATTTTATTTATTTAAAAATAAATAATCTTATCATTAATAAAAAATAATTGTTTTTAGATTTTTTTCTAGAGATTCTATGATACTAATAGGTGTGGTTGATCTTTACCTTACATGTATTTTCAGTTTCTCAGCAGTCTGTTATGATCAGTATTTAGAAACCCCCAAATAACCATTATTCTGCAAAACTCTGCATGTTGTGCTTTGTTAATTTATATATAAAAAAAATCAATGATTTTTAAACATTTCTCCTCCTGAGCACAGTTATAGATTCAAATGTGGCTTAAATAATTAATTTCCATCAGTGATACTAAACATCTGAGGAGGATGTGATCAATGCTTTTTTTCTTCCAGGAATAGGCAATACTTAAGATTCTGTCTGTGTTAAAGATTTCATCCATCTGAAATGCAAAATTCATTATGGCGAAGGTGCTCTGTATATCAAAATGCAATTCTATTAGATACCAAATCTGCTTTAAATCTTGTTCAAATAAGAATCCTGCATCATTTCTATGATAAAATTTGCCATATGAAGAATTCTAAGCTTCCTTGTGATAAAAATGTGTTCTTTTCTATTCTTATTGGGTTGTTGTAAAAGTCTTGATACATTATTTTCTATGTACAAATGTATATACCTGACAACCCAATATAAAGAATCTAGAAATTATAATTATTGAAGACATAATAATTATAAGACCACAGAGCAATGGTTCTCACATCTAAGTGCTCATCTGAATCATCTGGAGCACCGCTCCCTAAACAGTATCCAGGACCCACTAGAGGACTGGGCTGGGGGCCTGAGAATACAGGACCACACTTTAGCAACTACTGCACTTTAGGTTTGGGAATTAAAAAGGTATATCTAAGGATCATGGTTTTTAGAAGTTATTCCAGTTTCTTCTTTAAGGAATGTCATGTTATATTTTTGTTAAGATCTCTATGTGACAAAATTAGGGACCAGCAGTTAGCGTAATGGCTATGTCGCTGGACTCCCACATAGTCAACCGCAGTTCGAGTCCCGGACTCAGTGGCTTAAACTCATGCCGGGCACGTGTACGTATGTGCCCAAGATCCCGAGAGGAGAATGGAGGAGAAGGGATTGTGGCATGGCTATCCCCCGTGGGGGGTGATTTTTTGCTTTCTGTCTCTCTCTCTCTGTCTCTCTCTGTCTGTCTGGCAAGCGCACACACCGTATAGCAAAAACCTCTCACTTTAGGTTTGGGAATTAAAAAGGTATATCTAAGGATCATGGTTTTTAGAAGTTATTCCAGTTTCTTCTTTAAGGAATGTCATGTTATATTTTTGTTAAGATCTCTATGTGACAAAATTAGGGACCAGCAGTTAGCGTAATGGCTATGTCGCTGGACTCCCACATAGTCAACCGCAGTTCGAGTCCCGGACTCAGTGGCTTAAACTCATGCCGGGCACGTGTACGTATGTGCCCAAGATCCCGAGAGGAGAATGGAGGAGAAGGGATTGTGGCATGGCTATCCCCCGTGGGGGGTGATTTTTTGCTTTCTGTCTCTCTCTCTCTGTCTCTCTCTGTCTGTCTGGCAAGCGCACACACCGTATAGCAAAAACCTCTCAAAAAAAAAAAAGATCTATAGGTAATAAAATTGATATTTCTCTTAAACATCTTTCCCCTTCATCAACAAATTAGGTGACATATAAAAAAAAACTTGTCTGACTAATTAGATGAAATTAAAAAATTAAAGAAAAAGTAGAGTACTTGAATAAAAATAATGCAAGCCAACATATAAATTTCAGAGTATAAAAGCAAATGTGTTATCAATTATAAATAGCATTCCTGAATGTATAGTTTCTATATGAGGAAGCACCTTGTGGGGAATGGGGGATCCCTTTATGCTATAGCTTGTGCATGCTTTATTCTAAATGATTATGTTTATCATTTCCTTATGATGTACATTGTTCTGCAAAGACTTACATTTCCCAGAAAGCATTAATGTGACAGATTTTTATTAATTGCCAATAATCACTTAATCTTTAGAAGTACATGTTTTATGCTTTTTCTCTCCTTTTTTAAATTCTATCTCAAACACACTACACACCAATTGGCCAATATAAAACAATAAGTTTCTATTTTATTTTATATACTCAATCACTGTATATCATTACCGCTTGTAAAATAAAATTTCCCAGCATGAATACACTGTATATTAGTCCAGTTAGAGACATTACCATTCATGTTATCAGCAATGGATAATTTTCCATTTTTGTGTCTCTTAACTCAGGACCAGAAGATGGCATAATGGTCACATAGCTGGACTCTCACAGTCGACCATAGTTTGAGTCCTGGTCCCAATGACTTGAAACTCAGGCCAGGTATATGTGCATGCATGCCCAAAATCCCAGGAGAAGGGAAGAGAATGGCCATCTCCCTGTAGGAGTGATTTCCCACTTTATGTCTCTGATTTTGACTCTCTGGCAAGCATATTTCCTTATAGCAAACATATATCTCTGGGAAAAAAAAAAAGTTTTGTTTCTTTTTCCCCTTGATTGCCTTTTTCTCATTCTCCCCATGTTTCTGCTTTAGATTCAAAATTACTCTCCCTGAAGCATCCAGATTACATCAGTATCTGCTTATGTGTTGTATGAGATTGTGTGTGTGTGTGTGTGTGAGTGAATTTTTTTATTTTGTCAGGAACTAAAGATAAAAAAGGGGGTCTTCAAAATATTCATGGAAATGCATATTATGAAAAATTAATATATTTCAATATTTTGCACCAAAATGAGCTTGTTCTTTTAATTCTTTTTTTCCCATCAACTATTTGATATCCGCTTATATTTATGTGTGCATATCCCCATTATGTGTGTGTGTATATATATGTGTGTGTGTGTGTGTGTGTGTGTATCTACATGTTCCTACATGTTTAAGATTTCTTAAAACTATTATAAATATGAGTTGCTATGGTTTGAACATTTGTCTCCTCCAAAATTTAGTTGTAATGGTAGTAAGGAGAAGCAGAACATTTAGGAGGTGATGAGGTCAGGGGAGCTTTGCCCTCTAGGTTCAGATTAATGCTGTTGTAAAAGGAAAGTTGGGTCCCTGTCTCTCTCTTTGACCTTCTATCAAGTGATGCCCTCTGCCATGTACATTGAGAGATGCCAGCATCTTCATTTTGTACTTCCCAGTCTTAAGAACTATAAGAAAATAACTTTCTATTCTTTATAAATTATCTAGTCACAGGTATTCTGTTATAGTGGCACAAATATAATAAAAACAGGGGTGTTAGGAGAATCTTATTTTGACTCCAGGACCTGGCAAAGAGTTTCTAAGATTTTTGCAATTTCCTGAGTTATAGGAATATTGATACAGCACTCTTAAACCCCTTGGAATTTTCTAGGTGATAGGAACATTTTATTTATTTTTTATTCCTATGAGGCAATTCATGTTGGGCTCCTAGATGGGGGTTGTCAGAAAAAAAGAAAATACCAACATTAGGAACTTAGCATCTTCAGCACCACCCCTCATTCTTCAAATAATAAATAGGGGCTGAAAATGGAATAAGTCATTGATGATCAATTAATAATTCATGATCTATTTCTATGCCTACATAATGAATACTCCATAAAATCCCCAAAGTATGGACTCCTGAGAGCTTCCAATTACTGAATAGGCAGAAGTGCTGGGAAAATGCCATGCCTGGAGAGGGCATGGATTCTCGCATTGTCTTTCTCCATACCATGGACATCTCTTCTAACTGACTGTTTGCTAGTTGTATGCTTCATAACTAGTGGGAAAATGTAAGGGACTGGTTCCCTGACTTCTACCAGCTCTTGTAGCAAACTGTTGAACCTGAGAAAAGGGTTGTGGGGTCCTTCACTCTGGTGCCATTCGGACAGAACTATGGGTAACACGGGGACCAACTATTTGTATCTGGCATCTGATGTAAGGGGGACAGTTTTGTGGGACAGAGGCCTTTACTTGTAAGGTTTGTGTTATTTCTGTTTAGTATCAGAACTGAATTGAATTTTAGGAAATGCAGTTAGTGTTTGAAGAGAACTGGAGAATTTCTTGCTCACAGAACTTTTAGTCATTGGAAAAGTCATGAGGATTTTTGCATAGGCAACTACAGAGAAATATGTCATGACTTTTTGGATGACCCCTAGGCTGTGTAGAGTATGAGTAAAGCAAAAAAAAAAAAAAAAAAATGTTTTTTTTTTGTTTTTTTTCATTTTTTTTT
>NW_006159463.1:3903936-3925537 GCF_000334495.1 Tupaia belangeri chinensis | reverse complement strand
TAGGTTTTGTACGGGATGAGGAAAGCAAAAAAAAAAAAAAAAAAAGGTTTTTTTTTTGTTTGTTTTCCCTATCTTTCCTGTCTGAAACCTCTAGTGACTTTCAAAGCACTTGGAATGAAACCCAAACATCTACCCTGGCTTATGTGATCTGACACTCTTCCCACCTGCAATCTCATTCCAAACAATCCTCCTGCATCATTTCATCATTCTGGTCCACACTCGCTGATTTACCTTCTGTTGTTGAGACATATTAAGCATGATGTTCTCTTTACTAGGAAAAATCAGGTCTTTCCACATTGGCTGAAATATAATTTCTTCAGAGAAGATTTCTCTGAATATGTATTCTTCCTTCCCCCAATTCCAGAATATCAGCTCCATAACACTGTAACTTGACGTCTCATTCACCACCTAGAACATTACTTCTGATGGTGAATTTCATGTGGCAACTGGACTAGGCTACAGTTCCAGTAGTGTGGTTAAATATTTGTGTAGATGTTGCTGTGAAGGCATTTCTTAGATGTGAATAATATTTCAGTTGGTAGGCTGGGAGTGAAGCATATTACCCTCAATCATGTGGGTGTGCCTCATTTAATCAGTTGAAGCCTAAAGAGAAAAGACTAAGGTCCCCAGAAAAGAAAGAAATTCTACTTCTAGACTGCCTTTGGACTCAAGACTGCAAAAGTGACTCCTTGCAGAATTTCCAGCCTACCAGATTTTCCTGCAGATTTTGGACTTTCCACAATCACATGATCCAATTTCTTACAATAAATTTATGTCATCAGGGGGAGGTTAGTTCTGTTTTTCTGGAGAACCCTATGGACACAATGCTACATGCCCGTATATTGTGAACCCTCTGGCTGTGAGCACAGCTTTTATGCTATGACTCTCTTCACATCACATAATACCACTTCTCACCTCTATGGAAACATGTATTCCAATTGAGAAAAGTAATTTCAAACTATATGGTAGTAACTTGATTCCAAACCAGGAACACCATATGTTTTTACTATTTTTATTTGCCAGAGTGCATGTGCTTGCTCACCAGAGACACACAAAGAGAAAGGAAGGAGGAAGCACCCTATATGGGATGCCATCACACCTCAAACCCTTCTCCATTTCTCCATTCTATTGGTTTGAGGCAAGCTCACATATGTGTCCTACATGTTTTTCATATTGCTAGGGCCAGAATTCAAACCACCTGGTTGGCCATGTGGGATCTGCCTCCTTTAATCACTAGGACATGGGGCTAACCATCATACATTTTTTAGTACTTAGCAATACTTTAAAAAAAAAATAGACATGTGCACTCACCAGAGAGAGACAAAGAAAGAGAAAGAGAAAAAGTGAGAAAGGACTCCCTATGGGAAATAACCACATCACTATCCCATCTCCTTCAGTCTCCTCTCGGGGTTTTGGGCATGCACGCATATGTGCCCAGAGTGCTTTCAAACTGCTGGTCAAGGAATTGAACTGCACAGTCAGCCATGTGGGATCTAGCTTCCATAACCACTATCCTACCTGTCTGGCACTTAGCAATACTTCTTACCTTAAATATGCCATGTTCACTAGAAAATGATGATACTTTTGTTTGATACAAAATAATTAAAACATACTTACCATAAACTATCTTTAATTAAATGACCCAATATATACAAAAATTTCCAAATTCTTTCTAGAATAATCAAGAAATGACCAATACCCACCTACATAATTGTTATTTCATATGTAATCTTTATAAAGCTCTGTAAAAATGTCTACAACATCATACATTATATACTAACACCTGACTGATTAACAGATTCTTCAGGATATTAGAAAGACAGGCCTTCTTGCTATTAACAGTGCATCAAATAGACCAAGCAATACATTAAAGGCATGGGGTTCAGATCCTGGGTCACCTTGAATATGCCAGGTATGACTATGGGCAAGTCCATGATCCTGGCTAGCTAGAAGACTGAAGCATTGGGAGACTCTCCTAGATTCCTTGTTTTTACCTGCTCATTAAAAATTAAGTAAATAATTTTTAAGTGTGCAAAATAAAATACAGAAAGATATAACTTTATATCAATTCAGAGACAATTTGATGCTGAGAGAGGTTGGAACTCAAGAGACATATGCCATGTCTTAAAATAGAAATACTGTTTGCTGATTATACGATATGGACACGTTTAAAAATTAGACTCTCTCCTGAAGTATGTAGAGAAGAAATTGTTTATATCTGCAGTTCTCCCTTCTTCCAACTATAGTTTTGAGATCTGTACTATATAAAATAAACTGAATTTTAGGCTACCTTTCAAACTTGAGATTCATTTCCTTCCTAATTTTAATATTCTTAGGTTTCTGATTCAGTATCAAAGTTATACTAGGAATCCCTTGTGGTTGCCATTGTATATAAAACTTACTAAACTTTGCATGTGGATTATACCAAAAAAAAAAAAAAAAAAAAAAAGAATCATTGGCATTCATCTACCTACCCAGGAAAATAAACAAATATAAATCTTTCCTCATTTCAGAGTAGTCATAAGAAAATGAGACCTTTAGAAAAATGAAATATATAATTATACTGGATCAGCCTGGCAGCATAGTGGTTAAAGGATCTGCTCCTATATGGACCACCTCAGTTTCAATACTGGCCACAGCACCTTAAAAATCATTCTGGGTTCTTACAACCCATTATCCTGACAGAATGGACAAATGGAGAAGGGATTGAAGCATGACCATGCCCCATTGGGGGGCACTTTCTCCCTCTCTCTTTTTCTATGCCTTTCTAGTGAGCACATGTGCCCTCTGGCAATTAACAAAAATAAATATATAATTATATTAATCATATAAGCTAAACTATAAGGCTCAATATACCTCAAATGTTATATTTTTTGATGTGCAAATAATTTCAAATCATATTTTATAGAATTATTTCCAACAATATCTAACAAAGTGTATTTGCTTTAAAAATGCATCAGAAAACAAAAATTTGGATGGTAGAATAAAATGTGCAGGGCTATTTTTAAAACTTCAATATGTCTATTAGAAGAAAAAGTATTACGAGTAAATGACTGTTCTCCTTCAATATCTCTTCTAGCATTTTACTTTATAATAAATAAATCACTGATGAATTTATATATGATGATAGAGAAATACAGAATCTAGACTAATAAAAAAGGTTGCCATCTTTGTAGTTTAGCAAATTTACATCCATTATACTGAAAAGGAAGTAGCATTTCAGGTATAAGCCCAATATGAAAAGGAAAGATAAACTTAAAAAAAAAAAAAAACTACTCTGGCTAAAGTAAGAGTCGGCATTCTGGAGTCCTTGAAGACTGCTACTGTTTTGTAAGAACACAATCTGGAAGTCACAAGTCTATAGAACTGCAATGAGATCTGTATCCCCAAAGAGGCCACAACTTCTGTGCCAAACAGATGGGAAAAGGTCCTTTAAGTTTCCACTTCAGTAAACTTTTATCTTGCTGTCTTTTATCTTTTTATCTTCTCTACTCAAAATCTCTGCTGGAAATAAGAAATGAGTCAAAAATAAACTACTTGCACTGTGTCAGCACGGCAAAGTTTGAATAGACACTAGTGACAGTTGATGTCCAACCTCAATTTGTTCAAGGCATTTTGTTTATAATATATATTTCCTCTGGGATTTCAATGGATGAAATTGGATAACTCTAAGTCTCCCAGCCTTAAAATTGTGATGTCATCTAAAACGGTATTTTGTGTGAAGTACTAAAATTTAGAGTAGCTTCAGAGATTTATGTCCGGTCAACTGATAGTACATTATGATCAACTCTTTGGCGAGCCAGTGATGGGCTGTTCTCGCACTATTGCTAAGGAATAGAAAGTTTCCATTTATCTCTATAATGTTTTGTCCATGTATCTTAACTTTTATAATAGTTCTCTCTTGAGAAACTTATATATTGCATGAATATAAGACAGACCATCATTTTCCACAGAGTATTTGATGAACTGTTAATATATAATTTCTCTACTTCTAGCCCCAATATCATAACCATTAAAAGTATTAATAAGGGACTATATCTTATTCCCAAACTAAAATCTCTAATATTAATTTTTGCTAGGAATAACTGTTATTGCTTGGATGTCCTCCATGAATTCATGTATTGGGATTTGGTTGTATTATAGAGGTGTTAAGTAAAAACTTAATCCATGGGGCCAGCAGGTGGTGTGGTGGTTAAGGGCACCAGACTCCCACATGGCTGACTGCAGTTTGAGTCCAGACCTGTTGGCTTACTTTCTCATTTTTTTCTCTCTCTCTCTTTCTTTCTCTCTCTATGTCCCTCTCTGGTCAAATTTATATAAATAAATGAATGAATGAATGAATGAATGAATGAATGAATGAATAAATAAATAAATAAATAAATAAATAAATAAATAAAATTAAATTAAATAATTTTTGGGGAAAAAAATTAATCATTTTATGGTATCCCAGGGTAGGTCCTTTGAGTATGATAAAGGCATTGGGCCATGGCCATAATGACTAAGTTCTGGTGAGTTTATAAGAAGAGAAAGAAAACCAGAACAGAAACTTATGGATAGCTACTCTGCTCAAAATGCTGCCCTCTGTCATGCTATCGCCATATCAGAAGTTGTCCCCTGGTCCCTGGACCTCTGAACTGTGAGCCGTAGCAACTTCTACGCTTATCTATCAACCAGTTTAGGTTATTTCTGTTGGCAAGGCAGCAGTGTACTAAAACACTAACTCGTAACTCTTACATACACCTTTGTTTTCTAATTAGAAGTCTTCGGATTCAAGACAGAATCCATTCAATCAAAAGAGACGTTCAAGAAGAGTTTCATTCCTATAAAAATAAATGAACTTACCTTGTTTAATAATAATATAGTTTAATAGTTTGCGGATGTTCACTGTGTGCAGTATTCTAAATTGTTTCTATCAATAGCTCATTTCATTCTTGATTACTAGGTAGGTACTACTTTTAACCATATTTTAAAAATAAGGAAACAGATACATTTAGAGGTTAATGAGCAGACCTGTATTTATATCACTAAGTGGCCCATGAAGTTGAAGTAGTAAGTAGGAGAGGGGTAAGTAGGAGAAAAGATCATTTGAAGGGTGACGCACAAATGGAAATAGAGTGTAGAGGCCACCAAACTCAGAGCATATCATTCAAGAATACATTTATTTTGAGTCTTCTTCATGCTCCCAAGTTTGCTGATTAAAATTCCACCCAACCTTAGAGATTTTGAAAGCTGTTCACACTTGTAAATATTTGTGCATTGTTTAACTCCTCTATAGCTTAATCTGTGAGACACAGGTTCATGCCTGTCCTGTCCATCACCATATCCCCAGTATCTAACCTGTGTATGTGACAGGTTAGACATCTGGCAAAGTTATTCTTATTAGGCATTACCATATTTTTGTATTTATTATAGAATTTTTAAACACAAAGCACAAAGAGTAATGGACAGAGTATGGTGAATATCCCTGTACCTATCACTCAACTCCAATGATTACCCACTCAGAATACCTTGCTTCAAAATAAGACCTTATTCCTTTGATTTATTAAATTATTTTAAAGTATTTTTAGACACTATCTCATCTCATCTATAAATATTTCAGAGAAGTTATTTTAAATGAGTGGAGACTCATAACATATTATCCCTTTTATTAAGTATACTTTGAATTCTCTCAATCAAATGGGATTTCTCTCTTATTTAAAAGCCTGTGGGATATTACGCCTCTCTTACTTTAGTCTTCCTTGTTTGTTTGTTTGTTTTTTTCACATTGTAAATGTGCTTTCTACCCAGTTTTAGATTCTGAGTTCCTTAAAGATCACAGAAATATCTTACATATTTTGTATGCCATTCAAGATCTGTTGTATACCTTGAAAATGAAATCAAGTTTTCTGTCTTGTCCCCATCAAGATCAGATCAAAAGATACTAAAATAGCATCTTTCTTTTCCCATTTCAGTTGAGAATAAGACATTAGATGGCATATGCCCCCTATCATTCTCCTGGGAGGTACTAGACATGAAATAAGCAACTAACTAAAACCTGATTTTGAGTTCCACAGCTCAACATCCCCCTTAATTATTGAGGCTAAAAAGGCTAATGGAGATCATTTCTTTGAATAAAATGGTTGGACTGCTATGGCATTCCCTAATTTATTTATTCTAAGTGAGAGAAATTTTGAGGGACCTTTGACTTTGGAAGGATTAAAAGAGATAGAAGTCAACCCATGCCTAAGAAAATGGAAGGCAGCCCACTATGTAGCAGAGGTTGGCTGGCTGGAGGCAAAGTAAAGAGACACAGCTGCATTTGGTGTGGACTGTACTTTCACCAAAAGCAGGAAAGAGAGGGAAATTTTTTGTGGTCTAGAACAGAATGCGTGGGAGAAAAAGACGCTACTAAAAGACAACAGAAAGAGTTCAGCTGTTTTCTGTTTTTATTTTTTTTATCAGATAAAGTATAGGGGAAAGGTACTATCCATAGTACAAAAAAGCCCTAGAGCATCAACTCATAGTACTTGCCAAATCAGGAAACATTAATGAGAGATTATGAAATTATCAGTCAAAAGGAACATTCTATTCTTTCCTTTTACCTCTTCCCTCCCATTTTTGCTCATCACTCCAACTTCAAACCTCCCAACTCTAAACATCGGGGAGTCAGAAATATTGGCTGGAGGATGAGGAGAGCACAGTGTGGGCACGCAGTCCTGAAATTGATCATACTCATACCCCACCACACATCTCCTAGACTGAAGTAGAACCCAACTAAGGAATGCGGAAAACAAGGACTTCAAATGAATTTCATACTTTTGATTATATAGGTGGACTGGATGCTCTAATTGCTAAATTTGGACTGTTTATATGACTAATCAATAACAAAAGATTCTTCTGGAACTACAAGTTCTGAGTACTGGTCATGACCTTTTCCTTGTGACAAGGGGAAACAGCTTTCAGAGTGAATTTAAGAAAACAGTTTCTCCTCTTACATGTCTGAGTTCAGCTCTCTGAATATAATAATTAATTACATGGTTAACAAGAGACAGCTTGAAAAAAAAAAGAAAAAGTTTATGGAAAATGTGTTATGATTGACTATGCATGGATTTCAAAAAGTTTTTTCACCAAAATAAACTTGTACTTTAATCCTAAATAAATAAATAAATAAATAACAACTGACTATTAAACCAGTAAACCAGTGAAGATATTCAGAAAGTCAGCCCATGGCCTTGTGGTTTATGGGGACTGGATACTAAATGGCCAATCATGATTTAAACTGCATCCTTGAAGGCTTGAAAGATATGACAGGTGGGTATGTGTGTATGCCCACAATTTTGACAGAATAGAGAAACGGAGGGGAAAAGATTACAGCATGATCACATCCTACTGGGGGTTATCTCCCACCCCCCTTCTGGTGAGTGCATATGACTTTTGGCAATTACAAAAAAAAAAAAAAAGAAGAAGAAGAAACGATTCTGATGAAATTCTCAGTTTGGAAAATAAGATGCATTTATTGCCAATCAATTGCACATCTTTAGAAAGACCAAAACATGTATTACTGATCTGAGAAGAATAGACATTTTCCTGGACTTCCACAGTAGTTATGAATGTACATCTTCTTGCTACAATCTCCTAGTCAGTTACTATAGACTCAAACATTATTTGGGATAACAACTTCAGAAACTACCATTTAAATAAAAATGATCTGCCAAGAAATTACTTGAGGGTAAGGCAGAGATAAATTGACTACAGGATAGACAGTGCACAGTCAAGAACCTCACAAATGTTATTTTATGTTCATTTCCCACCCCATGCATCAGTCAAATAAGTACTCACCCAGTTGCACCTAGAATGTGGAATATGTATTTTCATGAATTCTACCATTCCTTATAATCTATCTACAACCATAGTTCTTAAATTTTGTCACAAAAAAAGCAAGGGTTTCAATTCCCACCCACTTAGGAATATAAACTCAAATTTATAGCTTTGGGCAGGGCTCTACACTTCTATCTCTCCCTGCTCCTAGAGCTTCGTAGTAGTTGTCGTTGTTATTATTATTATCATCATCAGAGAGCATATGTGTGTGCGTGAGTGTGAAAGAGAAAGAGCACACGCTCGAGAGCATGTCTCCTCCTAATAGCGCAATTCACACTGCAATCCTCTTTTCTCCAATCTTTTAATCTCATCAGGATCCTAGGCATGTGATCTCACACCAGCATATCTCCCAAACTGACAGAGCCACCTGTTAGCCATATGGGATTTGACTTACTATACACTCTGCCTAACCACTACATTAATGGGACTGACCCAAGCCTTATTATTATTTTTTAATAGAGACAGTGCCAACTTGTAGTTCTATACTCTAAAAAATTTGAGGTCTGTAGCAATTTTAAGACTGGTTTCACATATATATGAGAACACATAGTATGACACATACATTATCTCAAAGTTAATTCAAGTTAGCTCTGTGGTATGACAGTAATGTGCTGCTCCAGAGAAGCTGTATCCCACATGGTGACTGACTGTGGTTTGAATCTCCACCCCTCTCAGCATGAAATACACAGAGCGTACATCCAAGGTCGCAGGATCTGATAGGCTGGGAGGACTGGAGGGAAAGGATCATGGCATGACTGGACCTTATGGAAGGTACTCTTCTTTCTCTGTCCATATCATGCACATGCACACTCTATCAAGAATAATAAAAAGGAAAGAAGAAATGACTGAGTTAGGGGGAAAAATTGGTATCTAGAGTTGAGCTGCAGGTGGAAATTTTGATGATACATTTCTTCTTAACTCTTACAGGCACTTGATTTCACATTGGATCCACATATTAACTACCAAGGTGTTAGAGTCAAGCCAGCCCAAAGACAATCTTTTAGTTCTCATTAACATTTATAAAAACACTGCCTCCTCAGAATCCTGCAATCTTCAAAAAATTACTCATAGATGTTCAAGAATAGTAATCATTTTGAGACATTCATATAATACCAAAGCTCTGCTATGAAAGAAATGGCAGTAAAGAAGAAAGAATACAGGACATACCTCATGTCACAGCGCTTTGCTTTATTACACTTCTCTAATATTTCACTATGCACCAATTAAATATTTGTGGCAATATTGACATTGAGCAAATCTATTGCTGCCATTTTTTCAAAAACATATGCTTAATTTGTGTCTCTGTGTCATGTTTTGGTAACTAATATTTCAGACTTTTTTATAATGATTATGGTGATCTGTAATCAGTGATTTTCATTGTTCCTATTGTAATTAATTTAGAAAATCATAAACTGTACTCACTTAGGATACATAAGTTACACAGTAAATGTGTGAGTGCTCTGACTGCACCACTAACCAGCCATTCCTCCATCTCTCTCCCTCTCCTCAGGCCTACCTCCTGCCTGAGCCACAACAAAATAAAATGTGAAATTAGGTCAGTTAATAATCCTACAATGATGTCTAAGAATTCAAGTGAAGGAAAGAGTCATCTCTCTCTCATGTTAAATAAAAAACCAGATATAATTAAGACAGTATGTTGAAAACTGAAGTGTGCAAGTACCATGTTGGTTAAAAGGTGCTGGATTCCCACATGTTTGACCACAACTTGAGCCCTAGATCAGCAGCTTGAAAATCACAACAAATAAACAGGTAAATAACACATGTTAAAAAAAATAAAGAGAGAGAGGAAAC
Organism: Tupaia belangeri chinensis; assembly: GCF_000334495.1. Classification (NCBI taxonomy): domain Eukaryota; kingdom Metazoa; phylum Chordata; class Mammalia; order Scandentia; family Tupaiidae; genus Tupaia; species Tupaia belangeri. The sequence goes on along the minus strand of NW_006159463.1, from coordinate 3,915,868 downwards.
AAAGAGAACTGAGGTGTGCCAAAGTTAGGTCTCTTATTTCATTTAGCCAAGTTGTTAATGTACAGAAAAAGATCTTGCAAAAAATTTGAAGTGCTAGTCCAGTGTACATGTGACTGATAAAAGAACTAAACAGTCTTATTGCATATACGGAGAAACTCTTTAGGGGCAGGAATGAAGATCAAACCACCCACATTTCCTGAAACCAAAGCCTATTCCAGGACAAGGTACTAACTCTTCATTTCTAAGAAGGCTGAGGAAGCTACAGAACAAATACTTGAAGTTATCAGAGGTTGGTTCATGAGATTTAAGGAAAGAGGTTGTCGCTATAACATAGAAATGCAAAGTGGAAGGAAAAAAAAAAAAGAAATGCAAGGTAAAGCAGACAGTGGTGATATAAAGTTTAGCAAGTTACCCAGAAATAATCTAGCTATAATTGAGATAGGTGACTATGTTAAACAAAGTTTTTTTGTTTTGTTTTGGTTTGTTTTTTTGTTTTGTTTTGTTTTTTAGGTTTTTGCCATAGGGTATATCTCTCTCAACAGAGAGACAGAGAGCAAGAACATGAAAAATCACTCACCACGGGTGATGGCCAGGCCACGATCTTTCTCCTCCATTGTCCACACCTCTTGGGATTTGGGGCTTGCATGCACATATGCCAGCATGATTTTCAAGCTGCCAGGTCCAGGACTCAAATCACAGGGGGCCATGTAGGAATCCAGTGCCTAAACCACTACTGCACCTGGTGGCCCTAAAAAGTTTGTTGTTTTTGTTTCTGTTTGTTAAGAGAGATTTTTACTAAAGGGTGTGTGCTCTTGCTGGAGAGACAGAGACAGAGACAGAGAGAAATCACCACACTGGGGCTTGCCCATGCCACAGTCCTTTCTCCTCCATTCTCTTCTAGGGATTTTTGGCTCACATGTGCCCATTGTGACTTTCAAACCACTGGATCTGAGACTCAAACTGTGGTTGACTACATGGGGAGTCCAGCAATGTAACTGTTATGTCATCTGCTGGTCCCTAAACAAAGATTTTTAATGAAGACAAGACACCCTCTTATTGGTAGAATATTCTATCAAGGACTTTCCTAGATAGAGGAAGTCAATATCTGCCTTCAAAGTTTGCAGGCACAGGTTGACTCTCTTGTTAGAGGCTATTGCAACTTGTGATTTTATAGTGAAGTCAGTATTTACTTACCAGCCTGAAAACCCTTAGACTTTTAAAAATTATATTAAATCTGCTCTGCCTGTGCTCTATACATGGAATAGAGTCTGATGACAATACATCTGTTTAAATCATGGTTTACTATTTTTTTTTTTTTAAGATTTTTGTCATAGGGTGAATGTGCTCTCCAGAGAGAGACAGAGCGAGGGAAAGTAAAAAAAACTCCCTCCCCAGGGTGTTGGCCACACCACAATCCTTTTTCCTCTCTTCTCCTCTTGGGATTTTGAGCACACATGCATATGCATGTCATGTGACTTTCAAGCCACCAGCTCCAGGACACTAGCTGTTGTTGACCATGTGGGAGTGCCACAACCATCTCACCACCTGCTGCCTCAGTTTACTAAATATTTTAGTTCTAGTGTTAAGACATACTGTTCAGGGAAACAAAAAACTTAACAATAATTGACAATGCATCTGATCATCCAAGAAGTCTGCTGGAGATGTATAAGGAGAGTAATGTTGTTTTTATGCCTGCTAACACAACCACCATTCTGCACCCTATGGATCAGGGCAAAGCAAATTGAAAACTGAGGAAGAATTCACCTTTCTAGATGCTAGATGTTGTTAAGAACATTCATGATTATGCAAACCGGTGAACATATGAACTTTCTCTCTCTCTCTCTCTCTTTTTTTTTTTTAAAGAGAGATTTTTGCTATAGAGCATGTTCCCTTGCCAGAAAAGTGGAAACAGAAAGTAAGAAATCATCCCCTGGGGGGATGGTCACATCTCAATCCCTTCTCCTCCAACCTTCTCTTGAGATTATGGGCACACATGCACACACGCACACACACTCCCGGTGTGAGCTTTAAGTTGCCAGGTCCAGGACTTGAACCATGGTCAACTACATGGGAGACCAGTTACATAACTATTACACCATCTGCTGGTCCCCCAAATATGAACTTTAACAGGAGTTTTAAAGAAGTTGATTCCAATCCCTCACAATTTTGAGGGGTTCAAGAATTCAGTGAGAAAGTAATTGCAGATGTGGTAGAAATAGCAAGAAAACCAGAATTAAAAGTGTAACCTGAAGATGCACCCAAATAGCTGCTGTCTCACAATAAAACTTCATTTGATGAGCAGTTGCTTCTTATCTATGAGCAAAGAAAGTGGTTTTTTGAGATGGAATTTACTCCTGATGAAGATGCTATGAACATTGTTGAAAAGAGATAAAAGAATTTAGGATATAAGACAAACATCTGATAAGGCAATAGGATGGTTTGAAGGAATTAACTGTAATTTTGAAAGAAATTCTACTGGAGGTGGGATGCTATCAACTAGCATTACATGCTGCATAGACATCTTTCATGAAAGAAAAAGTGAGCCATGGCACCAAACTTAGTATTTATTTTATTTTAAGAAATTGCCACATCTTTCATCAACTACCATTCTGGTCAGTAAGTAGCTATCAATCAAGGCAAGATACTCCACCAATAAAAGCATCGTGATACCCTGAAGGCTTAGATAATTAGAAACAAGAGCATTTTTAATTTAGTATAGCTACATTTTTTTAGACATACTTCTTTTGCACACTTACACTATAGTATTAGGTCATTAGAAAAGTTATGACATATTTTTCTATGTTTTTCTATACAAAATGCATCAGGACTTTTCTGACAACCTAATATAAATGTTAACTTTTATATGTTTGGGGGGAAAAAATCATGTGGCTTGCTTTATTGTGGTGGTCTGGAACCAAACCTGCAATATTTATGAGGGATGCCTGCCTATGACATATGACTGCACAAAGTATAATAAATGTCACAGTGTATTTAGAAACTAAAAGAAAACACAAATGTAGGGATGCATTTCACTAAGATACAAGATAAAAGGGAGAGTTTAGTAAAGCTGTATATACAGTTGCATGGAGAAAATAACTTAGTTGATAATTATTCTTAATAGTGGGAATTTTAAAGCGCCATGGTGGGATCAGCACTTAGTGTTAATGGCTATGTCACTGAACTGCCATGTAGCCAACCGCGGTTCAAGTCCTGGACCCAGTGGCTTAAACTCACGCTGGGTGCGTGTGCGTGCCTGCCCAAGATCCCGAGAGGAGAACGGAGGAGAAGGGATTGCAGCGTGGCCATCCCCCTGGGGGGTGATTTCTCACTTTCTGTCTCTCTGTCTCTCCCTGTCTCTCTGGCGAGCGCATGCACCCTATAGTAAAAACCTCTCAAAAAAAAAAAAAAAGGCAAAAATAATGTGCCATTGTAGACTGCTGACTACTGGGTTGGGGAAGGAGAAGTTCTTGCATCATACTTTTTAATCAATTTCCAATTTCTGATTCAAACACTATTGGCCATAGATGTGACAACAATGATGATGATTAGGAAGATAAAGCTCCATGGTATAAGAAACCTAGTTAGATAAGTAGAATTTGCAAGGAAATCAAAGAAAAAGTAATAGAAAACTCATTGCTTTTTAGCACACATTGCCTTTGCAAAAAACATTGGAAAGGCAACTAATTGTTGCACTAATAAAATTCAGAACAATCCTGACACCTAATTTTTTAAAAAAAATGGCATTCATAACATTTGGAAATGAGACCTGATTATTAAAAATAAATAAATAAATAATATAAAAAGAAAACTAACTCTCATAAGAGTAGGAAGAAAAAGGAGTGATTGAAAATGAAGCAGCTTTCCTGGTAGACAACATGTAAACGGGGGAGGAGGGAAATTGAGGTAAAAAAAAAAAAAAAAACATTATGGCTGGGAAGAATGATATTACCTATGGAAAGGTAACTGGTAGTAGATAAGTACAAAACCCAAGAGATTTCTAGTGTTCTGTTCATCTGATTTTTAAAACTCCACTACAGTGAGTTGAGCAAAAGCATCTCCTAATCATCAGAACAGAGAAAAAGTAGATTATGAAGGAAACATTCCGACACATTAACTAAATTATGATGAAGTAGAAAATACATGGCTTATTAATTTTACAAGGGTACTTAATAGATATTGGCTAGTTTAAGAGTTGTTGTGGAGGTCATAAATTCCTGGAGGTTGAGCAGGAGTTACTGGATCTGTCTATTCATCAAAAGGGAGAAGGAAGCTGTGGTAATTAAGGAGCTGTCACCTGAACTTCAATGCTAGAAAGACGAGTACAAATCATCAAACAATCAATTTGCAATCACAGAGAACTGAGAATGGAGTAGAGACTGACATGCCTAACAGAGAGCAATTCCATTTCATGATGAAGAGACAGGAGAGGCAGATAAGAGGAATTTCAAGAGATGTAGACGACACGGATTTCAGTAACACATTTTCATCTTAAATCAGAAACTGTTTGACCTCACTGTTGTAGTTGAGTATATGGCATGAATACAGTTTTAAAATCATTTGAATTAAAATAGATTTTGTTTCCAGAAATCAAATTTTTCTTACATACTATAGATATTTGAGACATTTTCATTTATAATCAAAGGCATTTCACCTCTTTTGATGAGCGAAGAGGTGACTTCGCCCAATTTTGCAGGACTGTCAAAATATTGAATCAGTCTGTACAGTTTTCCTATCCCAGGCAGCATGTCTGTGCACATAAAGAATCTTATCAATCACCTCCTAAAAATGCCTGCAGGAGAAGAAATCTTGCCAAAATAATCACTTCGCTCTCATAATGAATGATAGACTCAATCTTGGCCGCCAATTTAGCCTATTGATGTGTTTGGCATAAATTCTCTAGAATAAACTTTATGAGTATTGTATCTCACCATAAAAAAGGAAAATATTGATAGTTTATCATCTCCAAATGTGGTGTACATTCACTCTTCCCTCCGTATCCATTGCCTCAATATGGAATGGCATTATTTATCTCAACTAACTGCAGGTCTCTGAAATGAATATCTTATATGAGAATTGCTTAGAGCTTTTCACCATTGATCACTGCTACAATTTATTTTTTCTCAAGGGAAAAGTGGTTAACAATCTCAGATTGTAATAGTCATCAGGATATATACAGAAATCCTCGTATATAAATTCAGTTGTTCAGTAGTGAAATGTACCCATTAAGACTGACAAAACTGTATCGCAAGATTACTATGAAAATCTAAATTCATAGAAATTAAGTGCATAAATTACTTTGTATAAGGTAGGTTTTTTGTTTTTTTTTTACAAGGGAGAATGAGAAACCAAAAGAAAAAAAGCAATAAAAATTCTGGCATCACCTTAATACCTGTTCTCACTAAAAATAAATATGTGCAATACAAATTAATTTTAAAAAGTTTCCCATGGATTTGTCCTGAAGGTAGACACATTAATAATTTTCTTATAAACATCTAAAAATATTCCATGCATACTCAATATCAGTATCCATTTGATTATTTTAAATTTTCTGGTAAAATATGTAATATCCTGTTTCTAGCTATATATACCCACTATTTGAAACCATTCTGCAATAGCATAAATATGCATATAAATATGCATACATTTTTTACTCTTTTACATAATATATATTTTTTTGAGAGATTTTTCCTATAGGGTGCGTGCAATCACCAGAAAGACAGAGAGAGACAAAAAGACAGAAAGTGAGAAATTACCCCCTAAGGGGGATAGTCACGCTGCAATCCCTTCTCCTCCATTCTCCTCCTGGGATCTTGGGCATGCACACACATGTGCCTGGCATGAATTTAAGCCACCAGGTCTGGGATTCGAACCATGGTCAACTACATGGGAGTCCAGTGACATAGCCATTACACCAACTGCTAGCCCCATATTTTTTAATTTTCCAGGGTGCTTGCACACTCACTGGAAAGATATGGAGAGAGAGAGTGACAGAAAATGAGAGTGACAGAAAACACCCATGTGGAACATGTTGCAAACACTTTTCCTTCATCTCTTCCACCTTTAGAGCTTTGAGGCATGTATGCAGGTACATACATACACACACACATTGTGTGTTTTTCAAGATACTGGGTGAGGGACTCACACTGCACAGTTGGTGATGTTAGATTTAGCTGCCTAACCACCAGGCCGCAGGCTGACCTACCTTACATATAATATTCAATGATGAATATACTATAATCAATAGACCAGATTTAATGAATATCCATATTTGAGCATTTAACTGTTATTGATTCTAAATATACATCGAAAATTGACTGACTTGGGACCAGTAGAGGAGTGGTAGTTAAGATGCTAGACTCCCACATGGTCAACCACAGTTAGAGTCTTAGACATATGTGTGTGTGTGTGTGTGTGTGTGTGTATATATATATATATATATATATATACACACACACATGTGTGTATATACACACATATATATATAACCTACCTTACATATAATATTCAATGATGAATATACTATAATCAATAGACCAGATTTAATGAATATCCATATTTGAGCATTTAACTGTTATTGATTCTAAATATACATCGAAAATTGACTGACTTGGGACCAGTAGAGGAGTGGTAGTTAAGATGCTAGACTCCCACATGGTCAACCACAGTTAGAGTCTTAGACATATGTGTGTGTGTGTGTGTGTGTGTGTGTATATATATATATACATATATATATATACACACACACCTGTGTATGTATACACACATATACATATATATGTGATATATACACACATATATACACATTGATACGTATGGGTATATATGTATATTTGTGTGTATATATACATGTATATACACATGCATATATAATATATACACTCACAAATACACACACATATATATGATACAGAAGGAAACGTGTTCTTTGAGTTGTAAATACTGTCCCTCTAAGAAAATTCCCCAAATCACTCATTTCTCCAATAATATTTTCTAGTACACAAACCTTAAGCTAACTATCCCATCAAAAAAACAGGACAAATTTAAACCAAGGTTCTTAGGGCTGTAGATTCATATGCCATAATGTCATGTAAAAATTAAATATATTTATATTACACACTAAAGTTTCCATTAATCACCATGAGTGTTTTATTAGTTCTTGCAGAAATATCACTAATACGCATAAAACTTCAAGTCATTTGAATTTTTTTTTTTGAAAAAAGGTAAGTCAAGTAGAATTTAATTACTAGGTCTAAGCAGAAATCTGATTGATATGAATTCTATAAATCCAAGTACCAGGGCCAGCAGGTGGCATAGTGGCTAAGTTGTTAGGCTCCTACATGGTTAAGGACAATTCAAGTCCTGGACACAGCAGCTTGAAACTCCAGGTGCATGTGTGCACATGCACATGCCGAAAATCTTGAGAGGAGAAAAGAGGAAAAGGGACCACAGTCATCCCCCTGGGCAGTGATTTTTTATTTTCTCTGTATCTCTCACAAATGCACAAGTTCTGTAGCAAAAAAATCTCTAAAAACAAAACAAAACAAACAAACAAAAAAACTCAAAGTACCACAAATTCCATAACTGCTCTCAGGTAAAAGCAGAAGAGGAATATTCAGAAATTCTTACATTCTTATATCCAAGGAGAAAATGAAAAAATAGTGTTTTCTATGTCAAATATTTTATTAATATTTAATTATAATTTTAATAATATTAATAGTATTTTAATAATAGCAATGAATATGGTCACTCAGAAATATGTAAATAGCTTTTCTTATGAAAATATTCAGTAAAAATTAGTTGTAGTATGTATCTAGCATAGTAAATTTAATTTGCTAATATTTTAAATGAACTTATCATTTTCACGATAACTAAACCACCTATCTTCTTAAGTGGGTATGTTTATAAGTCAAAAAGATTAACGTTCTTTCTGCAAATTACTCTAAACAAGGTATATTTTTCATAGATTCAAATTCTGAGCAGACTTTTTAATAGATTCAAATGCAAAAAATAAGGTATATGAAAAATGCATATGTTATTTTATACTTTAACCAATTCAAATGTAACGTCTCATTATTCTATAGTCTATAATAATCACCGGCATTGGCAAATCAAAGGAGTAATATCTAACCAGTTCTAATGACAACAGAGGAAAAATTTATGTCTTTCTCAAGCTCAGGAGATTATCTGAGAGTACAATCAGTTATAGAAAGCAAAGAAAAGAAACTGTCAAAGAAAGTCTAGACAGAGAAGCAAAAAGTTAAAGCAAAATTTCACTCATAAGTTTGCAACCATGTCAAAAAAAAACAATATCTCAAATAGATAGATAGTAGTGCCCTCACTATTACATAAAGACACACAAAAATCATTGAATTAATTCTGTTGAGACACATATCTATTTCATTTATCCATAAGTATTTGCTTAAGAATTTACATTTTACTTAATTTCTTGGCTTTCTAATACTAATATAAACAAAAAATAAAGAAACGTTTGATAAACAAGATAAACAGTTTGGATACAAGGTAAATGATAATTAAGTTTAAAAAATGGGATTGTTACGCAAGTCAGTTAGGTAGAAAAGAAGAGAGACTTCCAAAATACTACAAAATAATATTATTTTTCAAAAATATCAAACAGGGTCAGGTTTTTTTTTTTTAAAGAAATGAAAGAGAAGGTAATAATGTACACTCTAACCTGCGTGACAAACTTAAAACTGAAATGTATCATTTATATTTGAAAGAAGAAAGTAAGGATGAAAATAGCAATTACATTTTCACAGGCCACTACATAAAAAAATACCTTTTGACTATATCTTCTCCGTTCCAGCAGGGTAGTCCCTCAGCAGCAGCTAATTCATTAACACAAAGCTGATCAGCCAAGCCTCCATAGAATGACCGGTATAGTCGGAGACTGTTGATAAATTCTCTGAATGGAAAAAGAAAACAATGAAAACTAAAAATCCATAATAAAGGTCAACATAAATACTTTATATTGTAATGCATAAAGTTTAGAATGCAATTTTTTAAGTTTTTCTACCTACTTTTATGTATTTTTAAATATTTTTCTAACAATCAAGAGAAATTTTTTTAAAATAATAAATAGTAGTATTCAAATATATTCCTTCAACATAATTGGTTTTTTGGGGGGCCAGCAGGTGACATGGTGGTTGAGGCATTGGACTCCTACATGGCCAACTGTCTTGGTTTGAATTCTGGACCTGGTGGCTTGCTTTTCTCACTTGCTCTCTTGCCCCCCCCCTCTTTCTCTGGTGACTGTATATGAAAAAATAATGATAATAACATATAAAATAAAATAAATAATTATTTTAAAACATTTTTTCTGGATATGAATCTTTTCTAACTCTAGTTCCAACAGTTTATGAGTAGTGTATACAAGAGTGTGAGTTTGTGGATACCTAGGCACTCACACACTCATACCCATTCCACCCCACTGCCACTTCATTTAACCTTTCTAAAAATCTCATGACTGCTGGTATCTGATAGTTGTAATAGTATTACCTTTTCCATGTAGACAATATCAGAGGCTTACAACATCCTTATCAATTGATTACTGAGAAAAAGTTTAGTAACTAGTCTTAAGTTATTCTCCTACCCGCATCTTCTCTTTGGGGTCTTAGAACTTAAAATAATAGTCTTTACTAAATATGACTAAGATATTTTAGAAACATCAAAATAAAAGTGATCGAAAGAAATGAAATTTAACGTATCAACAAAGGTGTTCTTTGTCTTCCCATATTACTTCTCTTACCCCTATCGTTATAGGAGGGACGATTCAACACAAACAGAGGTATCTGGTCTTTTTTTGTTTTTTAATTTTATAAATGAGGACTTCTGAGTTTTAAAACCAAAAATTTGGAGTACCAAGAAATTGAGCTTTAGCATTTTGAAAGATCAAGTACTCTGCAGAGAGTTTTCACCAACAAGAAGACTTACCCGATGAGGTCCTTTGACCTTGGGCCTCCAAAACCATGAGGTAATAAACCTCTGTTCTTATAAATTACCCAGTGTGGTTTTCAGTTATTAGCAAGAGAGAAACTAAAATATATCCTGAATATGTTTCACTTAAGATTTCATTGCAAAGCCATGTGGAAAAATAAAGTATAAAACTACTTTTCAAACTTACTAAGGGTAAAAATCATCTGGGGGTCCTACCAAAATACAGACTGAGTTTTAGTAGTTCTGAGGTAAGGCCTGTGATCCTGCCTTTCAAAGCAGCACCCAGAGGATGGCCATTGGTACAAGCACCATGAAGGACATTCAAGTTCACTGTTGAATATGTGACCTTGGAACTCAGTGGACTGGGCAAGTGACATGGGGCTCATCATCCATAGTAGTTGTGACCAAAGCCAAGGATATAGACAGACAAAGTCTCTCAGGAAAACAATTTGCAGGGAAAAGAAAAAAAAGAAAAAAGAAAAAGAAAAAAATCCCAGAGGAGCTCAAAGAAGAAAAGGAAAAGAGCTTCAAAGTTAAAAAATGCTAAAAACTAAAGACTGAGGGAATTTGAATAAAAGAGATTCTCCATGGTGTAAAGTGTAAAATGCCATTATGAGAAATTAACTTAAATATTGAACATGTCTTTTATATGTGGTGATCATAACTGTGATAGATTTCCCCAGAAGTCATACATTGAAAGCTTAATGTTAGGGAGATAAGAGTCAATATGACTGGTGTTCTCATAAGAAAAGAAAGAGAAACCAGATAAGCCCTGGGAACCAGCAGTTAGCCTAATGGTTATGTTGCCGAACTCCCATGTATTCAACTACAGTTCGAGTCCCAGACCCGGTGGGTTAAACTCACGCCAGGCATATATGTGTGCGTGCCCAAGATCCCAAGAGGAGAAATGGAGTAGAAGGGATTATGTTGTGGTCATCCCCCATAAGGGGGGTGATTTCTCACTTTCTGTCTCTCTGTTTCTGTCTTTCTGGTAAGTACACACACCCTACAGCAAAAAAATTAAAAAAAAATAATAATAATAATAAAACCTCTCCAACAGAAATAAGCCCTGTAAGGACACTGGAGAAATACAGCCATCTGCAAGCCAAAGAGCGAAGCCTCTGGAGTAACCCAACCTGGCAACACCTTCCTTGATCTTGAACTTAAACTTGAGAACTGTTAAAAAAAAAATCATTTTTGTTATTTAAGCTGTCTGGTCTGTGGTATTTTGTTACAGTGACCCTAGCAAACTAACACAAAAATTAAAGCATTTGAAGTAGAGACATTATTGTCTATATTTCAGTCTGGTGAGCAGTAAAAGAGAATGAGAAACTAGACATATACAGCACCCCCTCAAAAATAAACAAATAAATAAAGGAATGTTTGTTTGAATATAAAAGGTTTGAAAGCATTTAAGTGGAGAAGGGAGGCTATAACTAGGATATGTAGTCAGTCGCTTGTTCCCAAATATTTCAATTCCTCACTGTCTGGCACTCAGCCCATTTGAAGTTAGCTTTGGGCATGGAACTTGCTTTGAGATTTTTAAAATATATGCGAAAGTATGCATGACATATACGAATGTCCCTTCGAGACTGAAGCTGTAAGAACTAATGTGACTTCGCCAACTTCAGCTTCCTTCCACCATAACAGTTGGCAGTTTCAGATAGAGGCTGTATTATCATTCTGAGTCTGAAAACCTAAGCAACTTGAACAGTCACATCAGCTTCTCTGAAAGGGGCACAGATTGTGAATAGGAAGAGAACACAACTTTATCGTTTTGAACCAACGACATACTAAGGCAGTTTGCTACTACAGCATAGCTTAGTGTCTCTTGATTGATACCATGATAGGAAAAGAAAATGAATAACTGATGGGTAATAGGTTCTGAAAAGAAGAGATAGATAGGATTACTGAAAACAAATAGAGTGGCTAGCTTTGAGAAGATTATCTGAAACTAAAACAAGGAAAGAGGGTCCGT
>NW_006159463.1:3867259-3903602 GCF_000334495.1 Tupaia belangeri chinensis | reverse complement strand
CGAGGCAAGTCTTGGTTTGTAAAGGACAAAGTCTAAGGGGACACACTACTTTGGAATGCTACATTCTGTGTTTGGCAGTTTTAAGGTCACATAGATTGAACAGTATTGCAAGATGCATTTGCAGTGATGACCAGGATTCAACATTAAATATGGGGGGGGAGGGACGAATTGGCAGGAAATGAAGGGGTTAAAGTACCAGTGGTCATAATAAGATGTCAAAAGACATCTACCACCAAAGAGTCCATTAATGTTGATTCTATTGAAGAATACATATTTCGTTTCAAGCTCAGTGCTCAATCTACTATAAACGCAATTTCTTTTCCAGTTTTACATGAACTATCTCAATGAATAAAATATCATATACTTAAGATTATTCTAATTTAAGTTGCTAGGAGAATGACTACATCCATATAATTATTTTTCTGCAGTTATGAGAATAGTTTCAGTTAAAATGAGGATCATAATAAATGCAGGAAGATGTTAGAAATTCCAGCTAATTATCCTTCAGGGACAATGTTACATATGTTTGTTGCTCTTCTTGGCCTTGAGATACCTCTAGAATACAGAAATCAAATATAATTATTAAGAGTAATAGTTTGAAATATTTGAAAGAAAAAAGGAAAATGTTCCTTGTCTGAATATTTATTTAAAGGTTATGTTGTCAAGGGCATGTGAAAGTTTACGATTTCTCATTTGGGTTTGCAACAGCCTGAAATAGGGTCCTCTTGCCTCTAGTTTTCCCTTCCTACCTTCTGAATCCTCGTGTTGTAACCAGAATCAGGAAATAGCAAAACAGCTCAGCCTACACTTTTTTGTTGTTGTTTTTTGCTAAAGAATTTAGATAAAAATGTCTTACTGCAGCTCAAAACCTAGCCACTCTTTGTCCTTAGCCTCATACCATAACCATCCCCTTTCGCCTACTCATGAGACGAAAACTACATACTTAAACACACTGCACAAATGTCTCCAAAGTGACAAGTTTCTAAGTTTAGTCTGAATAATTTCCTCCATCTACTACTGTCTAATTATTATTATGCTCATTATTCTACTCATCCTTTAAGATCCTACATAAACTTCACTTCCTCTAACTCCTTCCAGGAGGCACCTGTGCAATTTTTGAGTTCATCCTTGTTTTTCCTCTAGCACTCCACTAAGTCAATCCCTGCTCACTGCTATCCCTATTGTGATTCCTCAGATTGCAAGTCTGCCTCCCAGATGAGAGAATGTGTTCTCTACAGAGGCATGTCTTCTTCTTATCCCCAGGGTGCTGGACGAGTTTAGTGCCCAACAGCTACTCAATATATTTCTGTTGAATTAGCTCCAGATGCAGCCATTTTTTTTAAACAACATCTAGTAGAATTAGAAGCTTTTTATAAGAAATACACTTTTAAAATGAAAATTGAAAGTTCTTAAGGAGTGCAGGTGTCTTGGGAAACTTTAAATTATGGGACATGTGTTCAAAGATTATGTTTATATCAACAGTACTTACTATTGAAACTATGTAGTTTAATTAAGATCCTTTGTGAATCAATAAAATGTGAAAAAAAAGACTAGAACAAAAGAAATGAGAAAAGGGTATAAGAGTGTGTAATGCAATTGTGATATGAGAAATGTTATGAATACATTAAGTTATAAAAATACAAATATAAAAAGCATATATCATAAAATATATTTAAACATATAAATACATAAAATTGTAGCATGAGAAAATATTGTAAATATAATAAATTATAAAATGGACCACAAAAAGAAAAAAAATTAAAGAAAGAAAATTTCCACAGTAATAAGTTATTTTTAAACAAACTAAATAACTACATAACTAAATAAAAAATGACACCTACTCCAAGATTGTGAGGAAATAGCAGAAAGACCATCCTGGTCTGTAGGATTAGAAAATGAAAGATCTCAGAGGCAGGACCACAACTGCACCATACTCTACTAACAGGCTCAAGATAACTCATATTTATGTCTAATGTTGAAATTAATATGTCGTGACACATTAATATTTAGTCACACCATTTCATAAGATAGCTATCATAATTAATACATCACAGATAAACCGTATTATGAGGACAGAGTTAGAGTCTTCGAGACCATGTGTTCTAGTGGGTCTCTATCTTACCTGAGACATTTCCACTGTACACCTAGGTTTCCCCTGAGACATTTCCACTGTACACCTAAGTTTCTCCCTCAGACAGTCAAATTATTTATCTGGGGTGGCCACAGACATCTTAGGCAAGCAGGGTGGAGACACAGTGATTTAGTTCATCCAGCTTATTTTAAAAATATAGTAAGTGAAACCAGAGAAATAAAAAGACTTGTGAGAAGTAACTTCATTTTGAGTCAGTCCACATCAACTTTGACATCGAGTTTAATTAATCAACTAAAATTTCCATCACTTAGCAATGTGTAGCTGTTATTGGATGCTTAATAAATCAAAATTGAGTGAATCTTTAGATATAAGACTATTTCCACCTGTTTTTAAAACATATGGAGATTACATTTTTAATAAAACACATTCATTAGTAGGCTGTTATAACGAAAAGCATAAACATATCACTTCTCCCTGCCAAAATGTGCACTTAGAATGTGATATGTTCAGACGGAAGTTATCTATATATTTTGACTAGTCTAACATGCCTGGTGCAGGGAGCAGGGGCTGGGGTAAATTCTAATCACAGGCTAATGACCGGCTTTGTACCTCGTGCTAGCACAGAAAAGTGGAAAGCGAAGGAAGCACAATTGCTCATTCATAGCCTGCAGCCTTGTTTGCCCTGAGCATACTGAAGGGAAGGGGAAAACATGGCCTAGCATAGTTATTGCTTCATTGCTTCCCGTGCCCTTGAGGCCAACACTGACGGCAAGGTCTCCTGATAAATCACGTGGTCCAGCACATAAAAGGAGAAGCAAACCACCCTGAAGCTGTCGGTTCTGGGTTCGTGGACAGAGGAATATCCAGTTACTACTGTAAGTGGAGCAACACTTCCAAGAGACTGCTATTATAGTTGACTTTAATCATTTTTAATTACAAAAGTAACATGTCTTTTAGTAACCAGTTAATTAAAAGGCCCATGATAAACAAGTTGCTATCTGTCCCTCCATAGTAACCCACCTTAACAGCCTTGTGTTTAACTCTCTTCGGCTTTCTCTAAGCACACTAGTGAACGGCCAAAGACAGGTGGTTGATAGACATAAAAAGACGGTAAAGAGACAGAGACAGAGACATAGAGACGGTTTGGTTTTACAGATCTCACATAAGTCATAAAAATACCTTTGTTTTTTTTCACTTGACAGGATATTGTGAAGCCCTTTAAGTTATAAAAAGAAGTCTTAGTTTTTTTCTTTTTGCCATAGGGTACATGTGCTCACCAGAGAGAGACAAAGAGAGGGAAAGTGAGAAATCATGCACCAGAGGGGATGGCCACGCCCCAACCTGCTCCCCTCCAGTCTCCTCTCAGGAGCAGCTGGTGCCATTTTCTAGCTGCCGAGTCAGGGACTTGAATCACAGTTGATCATGTGGGAGTCCAGGGTCTTAACTACCACACACCTGCTGGCCCCAGTCTTATTTTTATATAATTATATAGTATTATATAACTTAACATACAATAGCAAACTCACATTGCTCATCAAAATATCTTACTTATCTAATTTATGATTTAATATATAAGACTGGGGACAGCAGAAGGCATAATGGTTACATCACTGCACTCCCACATAGTCAACTGTGGTTTGAGTCCCAGACCCGGCGGTGGCTTCAACTCACACCAGGTGTGCGTGCATGCATGCCCCAAATCCTGAGACAATAACGTAGAAGGGATTGTGGCAAGACCATCCCCTTGAGCGGGTTGATTTCTCGCTTTCTGTCTCTGTCTCTCACGAGTGAGTGTATGCATCCTGTAACTAAAATCTCTCTTAGAAACAAAATAATCATTTATAAGACTGGCCTAGTCCTCTTATATATGGTTTGAACAACAGCAACCATGTAAGTCTCAAACTTCACTGGTCTTCTAGGGTGCCATTTGCCCTTACATGTGTGGCTCAAATCCACTTTTGATTTTGTGTTTTAGTTAAATGTCGTTGGAAATAGCTATGTTCAAATGTCATACCCCTTAATCCTATGTCCTCATGGAGTGGAAATTTGCTTAAATTTGTAAACATTTATAACTTGTCACATATGGCACTTCCTCTCCTTTCTCTCTATGGCCTACTATAAAGAAGCAACCAATTCAAACCTGGCCATGGCTAATCATCTGGAAAAGTACTGGAGAAGAATCTTATTTTCAAATGGAGCTTTACTCTGTGGAATGTTTCAGGCCACATGTTTCTTTATTTAATGACATGTATTGATTTTTTTTTTCCTACCCCTAAAGTCAGTCCACACATAATACAGAACTCAAATTAAAAGCAGTGCCTAGCTCACTGTTTGAAAATATCTGTAGAACAAAGGTCAAATGTGCAGTTTGCTAGTTAATGGCCTGAGGCAAAGCTAAGGTTAATGTGGCACTAATGAGCAGGCTCAACCCTGTAGAGCTGTCTGACCACAGCTGTCAAACAGCAGACGTTTAAAATGTCAGTCTCCTGCTCAGCAGAGGAAATATATAATTACATGTTTCTGGATGAGAACTATTTTCTCTTGCTGTTCTGAATCTATATTTAATCACTCGACTTTATTCTCACCTTATTCTATTTGCCAAAATATTTTTAGAAATCTTAGAACGGAAACATATTTGGATTTCTACACCAATAAGTTCTCACTGTTAATGCTTAAAAATAATTACATTTATATAGTTAGAAGTGCCATAGAGATCATTGATCATCTAATTTCTCTGTTCTTTTTTTTTTTTTAATTGCTGGAGAGCCAGAGAGAGACAGAGATTGGGGGAAGAAGGAAAAGCACTCCCGAGTAAGGCATGGTCACACTGCAATGCCTTCTACTTCGTTCCTCCATCCCTTTGGGATATGAGACATATGCACACACACGTGAACAGTACATTTCTTTTTTTTTTTTTTTAATTTTTTTTTTTTTTTGAGAGATTTTCACTGTAGGGCGCGTGCGCTCGCCAGACAGACAGAGAGAGACATAGAGACAGAAAGCGAGAAATCACCCCCCAGGGGGGATGGTCACGCCGCAATCCCTTCTCCTCCATTCTCCTCTCGGGATCTTGGGCACGCACGCACACGCGCCCGGCGTGAGTTTTAAGCCACCGGGTCCGGGACACGAACCGCGGTCGACTACGTGGGAGTCCAGCGACATAGCCATTACGCTAACTGCTGGTTCCCAACAGTACATTTCTTAAGCAGGATTGAATCCTGGGCCAGGATTTAAACTACAGGCAGCCACATCAGATCCAGCTTCTATTAACCATCAGCATATGGGGCTAGCCCATTTGGCCCCTTTTTATATAGACTTCTGATACACAGAGAGGAGGAAAAGAGGACTACATTGCTGAGAAGCCATGCAGTACTTGGCTCTAGGCACGTTGATATCAAACTTTAATGTCTCTGGAGCACATTGTACTCATATTTGATGAAAAAAAAAAAAAACATTTTTTTCTTAAAAGAGTCATTCAGAAAATCTGCTCTTTGAACTCAACCTGAACTCACTGCTCATTATGGAAACTGTGACCTATGGATCTGCACCGTTCTCAACAAGAGGATTTTCATTTTTCTCTGGCTAAGTAATTCCAGGTTTTCCCCTCCTCATAGGAAGTCTTCTTGCTCACATGACATGATTTCCCGTCATTAGAAGATTTGCTGGGATTTTTTTAACAGAGCTAAAGGGATTAAAATGGATGATAGTCTGAGGAGCAACAAGGAGTATTGGAAAGGAGAAACAGAAGCCCAGAAAATAGGCAAATTCTCTGAGAATCTTTGCAAAGAGTTCTTTTCAGACTGGTGCTTCCTGTTTAGCACTTTCTTGTAATTATATTCTAAATCCTGAGCTATACGTCCATATCCATTTATACCATTAAGGTTAGAGGCCTCTATTCCTCAACCTCTTGATGACCTTCCAGACTCAACAGATTATCATCTCATGTCCCAGTTTAAAAACAAACCAAAAAAACACCCTTTCTGAAAGTATCCTCCTCTCAAAAGAGTGATCTAAACTTGTTGCCAAAACTAGGTTTTGAAAACTAGCTTTAATATAGTTTTCTCATGTAAAATCGTGCCTTATGAAGCACGATTCTCTATCAAAAGGAACTTTAAACAAAGACTCTAACCCATTTATGAAAATAAAGAGAACAAAAAGTCCAAGATTGAAAACAAATCAGGTAGTACTAGGAAAGTTGACACCCATCTCAAAAGAGATGTGATATAATTTCTCTACCTCTTAAAACTTGCTAATTTTAATTAAAATGACCCATTAATTGTACAGCTTTAGTAGTTTAAAGTAGTATATCCATCTTTTAATTTGCAACTCTCATAATTCTAATGCTTCATATATCATTCACACAGAATCATTATGGGCCACTTACAATTTTAAGGTTCAAAATTTTTGGTAAAATCTTGAATATTCTCTTTTACAGTTTAAGTTCTTTTCTTTGGCTGTTAACATTTTAATAATAAACTTTATGACATACTAGACAATATTTTCTGCTCTCTGCATTCAGAGCATTAATAACATACTTTCCATTTACTAGCTGGACGATGAATAGACTTCTTTCTCCTTTTCTTCTTTGTTAAATTTGGCTATTGCAATAAAATATTTCTGGTTACCTTAATCTATAAATATATCTGATGAATGGACAATATATACCTTGTACAAAGTGTGCTCACATTTTTAGATAGTGCATATCTGTCAGTCCAAATACTTGAGTCCCTAGACTCTGGTATAAACATGAGCTTTAGGGTCAGGAAATCTATCATTAACAGGGTTTAGGAAAATACACTATTTTTGGTCTTCATTATTATTATGATAATTTTTATTTTGGAAAATATTCTTGAATGTTACATCTATCCCAGGTATTACCTTATTTCCAATACCTGAGGGTAGCATAGAATATTACTGACCATAGCTGATTGATATGTATAATCACCTCTATTTATCTGTGACATCTTAAATATTTTCCATAGAAAAATTTATACTTTCATATGGTTATTCATATATGTGTTTATATAAGGCGTGGCTTAAATTGGAAAGTGTAGACAAACCAAATAGAGTGATGATAAATCATTTGGGGATACTTAATTCTCAAGTCTCCAAAGTTTCAGTGTTCCATACACAAAAAGATTCTTGCTAGAGGCGGGTGAAACCAACGTAACAAAAGAATAATCTTAATAAAAATTATCAGACAGGATGAGTCATATATTGGAGGAAGAAGTTTGGTCTGAGAATCAGTAACTGCAGATATGGTCTTAAACAAAAATAATTATCTTGAAACTTCTTTCAAATGTGCATTGTTGCACTTCTGAGCAAAAGGAGTTGTGTGATTCTAGAGCTCATGGTGAAGCTCTATGTGTCTTGGAAATAGCTAATGTGATTTGTGTCTTGAGGTGAAGACAAAAAGTGGGTTGGACCTAGAGCACCAGTGGTTGCATGCTCTGTGTAGGAAGTCAGATTCCTTATGACTGACCTGGGATTGAATCCTGGCCCAAGCTGCTTGGTAGATGCACCAGGTATGTATTGTATGTATGCCCAAAATTTGGGGGAGATGAAAAAAAGAGGATTGCAGTGTAACCACACTCCATTGAGGGGTGCTTTCTATTTTCTTTTTCCCAATCTCTCTACAGCCCTTGATCTGGTAAGCACATATGCTCTCTGGCAATGAAATAAATGAATAACATTTTAAAACAAAAAGCAATGCCTAGTAAATGATATAATCTACCCTAAAAATGCATTTCTTTTACTATTTTGAGGGCAATTACAGGGGAATTAATTTGTCATTTCCATTCAACATAGACACACATATTAATATCTCTTGGTGTTACCTGTTCTTCACTTCCCCCTTATATAAATGCATACTCCAGATACTTTGAATGCCGTTGACAGATTTTAAATATCAGAAATACATTTTTCCATGTAAAACAAAGCAAAATAAATTTCTTGATACTTCCTCTAAATAGAGGACTCAAGATGCTTCTAAATACAATTAATTTTGTTACTTTAGTAAAAAGAACAAGCCTCACTCATCATATGGATTTATGCCTCATGATTCTGTCAAAACTTCTGAAATAAATTTTACACATTCCTGCAAAAAATAATTAATTTCAAGATAGCATGACCTAGTATCCTCCTTACCTCTTCATGAAGCGTGGGGGCAGGGGAGGGGAATGGGAACTGAATTTGAGATTCTACTCAGTTCTGCATATATTTACTGACTTTTCAAAAGAAAGGGAACAAAATTTTTTTTTGTTAGAAAAAAAAAGGAAAGAAAACACTCTCAGGTGTATTAGTAGAGAATTTCATTCACAGTTTGGTTTCCATAGTGGAGGAATATTTTGAGCCATATAAATGAGATCTCCCCAGAGTCACCATTATATATACTATTGAGAGCTTCTAGTTCCTCTGACAAAGCTGCTACTTGGAAATAAAAAGATCTGGAGAACCAGTTTCAAAACGGTCTAACTTAAAGGTTGTTATTTCTATGGTTAAGAAAAAATTATATTATTCTTTGTGTAGTCAGAAATTTGGAAAGATTTATTTCTGCTCACATTAACCTGAAGTTGTCAGCCTCAAAATTATGTCACGAATGAACTCACAGAACAAGTTACAGAACACCAAAGGAATTTAAAACGTTTAGAATAAAACTTTTGCTCCCTAAAATGAGCTTACTGCATCCAAGCAAACAAACTATGAAAGTGCCAGTTGCAGGTGATAGTTTTCAATCATTTCCACCAGTGGTTACCATTAAAATCAAAAGCAGGTATGGGCTGGACGCTAAACATACGTGCACATAACCACATTTAAGACTGATTACGATTTCAGCTTGCAGTTCATGCCAACTAGTTGAAGCAATCTTTCTTTTCAGAACAAGCTCTGTTTGATATTAGGCTAACTTCCATTGTTTGGGTTTAATTTGTTTCATGAAATGACCTCTTTTCCACAAACACGCAGAAACTTAAGATCAAATTCATTAATTTTTTGTTGTTGTTTCTTTTTTTTTTTTTTTCCCTAGATGACATATGTACTCACAGGAGACAGAAAGTGAGAAAGTACTCCACCAGGGAGGATGGATCCCTTCTCCATCATTCTCCTTTTGGGATTTTTGGCAGTCAGGCACACACACATGTCCTGAGTGTTTTTCAAGATACTATGTCCAGAACTTGAAATGTGTAGCCATGTGGGATCCATCAACCTTAACTACCACTCTACAGGCTGGCCCTCAAACTCACCTTTTAAGCAGAGTAAAAAATATGGACGATTTTATATTTTAAAAAATAGCAGAACCGTTAATAAATATTCACAACATAGCATACTGTTCAATGCTGAAGAGGAATGTGTGTATATCTATGATTTAATTATAATACACTGCCTTAACCATACCATCACCCATAAAGATATGTCAATGATATAAGTAAGAAACCATAAAGAATTGTAATAATAAAAAAGTACTTTTATTTTTAAAATTAGTTTTAGGTGGAGCAATTGTTTTTCAATGAAACAAAATTCTGCATGTGTTCGTTTATGAATTTTCTTTTTCTGGGAACATTTTATCAGATTCTCAGTGGGATACATGATCCCTAAAAATTAAGAACCACTAACTTAAACTTTTGCCATATGTTTGCTCAGCCTTCTGGCCTTTCTTCTTCCTGTGTGCCTGGTTTTTGACCCCCTGCAAGTCCCGATCTTCATTATTCATGTAGGTCTTAACTCTGAAGGGCCCTGTACCTATTTTCCCTCAGTGCCTGCTCTGGCCTCCTCTCTGGTCCCCTCAGCAAAGATTGGTCTTGCCCTGCCTGCCCTGCCTGCCCTACCCTGCCCTTAAAGCCTTCACTTCACCACTTACTGAGCACTGTTTTAAATTAAACAGAATTTTTTTCAACAAAGGGAACACGACCTTTATTTTACTAAATGAAATTTACGGGTAATAAATAATAATGGCACCTCAAAGAAGCACTAACTTCCCTTTAGCAACCAGATTGTAAACTGATTTCTAGTTCTATAAATGATCTAAAATTTTTCTTTCACAGTCGACTTTTTTCCTGACATATATATATGTTTGTTCACCAATCATTAATATGCATACATAATTTACCATTAAGTCTACCATTTGCTCATATTGATTTACCATATAAACAAATATAATCAGCGTGCAATATATCACATGTGTTAAAAAAGTAGATCATTTCAATTTTATTAATAAAGTGTTGTGTCAGATAGGATCTGACTATGTTACTACAAACTCACGTATTTTAAGCTGGCTGATCCCATTTGATATGAACCTAATCCAACTACAGTGGCAATAAACCTAACTAAGATTAAGCACATTTCATTCAATATACATTTAAAAACCTTTCCTGCATTGTATTAATTGTTTTAACTACTGATCTGTTTTTTTGTAGTATTCTTTTGCTTTAGTTTATACTGACATCCTAAATCAGAGTCATGGCCCACTCCATTTCGTTTTCTAAACTACGCAGTGCCAAGTGTTCTTTTAAGCTCCCATTTCCAATGAATAAAATTGTTTTCTTAAGTTTTATTATTTTTTTAAAACATTTGATTGCTATACATCATTTGGCTTTTAAAGAGAATTTACTCAGCGTGAAATACACCTCAGACCAGTCCAACTGAAAACACTGTATGTGTTATCATCAATGAATCGTTTCTGTGTCCTACACATGTCCCGCCTCTCCATTTTTTCTCCCTGATTTCCTTCCCTATACTCTTCCTTTTTCCCATTCTCCTTCCACACTGTTTCTGGCATCCACATTATTTCAACAAATAAAATGGTTAATATTCCAAGTGATAAAATTGTCACTCAAATCACTCATTTATAAAACATCAGAAAAAAATGAAGATGCCTGATATAATTTTCTAATTAAGTTATAAGGAACAATAGATACAAATAAAATCCTCCAAAATATTCAATTATGTTTAAAATATTAAATATTCAATATTTTGGGCCAGCCCCATGGTCCACTGCACTGTGCTTCGGAAGCCAGATCTCCCATGACCAGCCCTGGTGACTTGAAAAACACAACAGGCACATGTGCTCCAAATCCTGATGGGATGAAGAAATAGAAGAAAAGGAATATGGCATGACTATAGCCTACTGAAAGGTTCTCTCTCTCTCTCTCTCTCTCTCTCTCTCTCTTTCACGCACATGCTCTCTAGAAATAAAAAAAAAATGCGAGCTTTCTAAAACATTGGCCTTTACCACCTTGACACGAAAATCCTGTCTGATAGTAAAAAAATATTTTTACTAAGCATCTAGGACAGTCTTTATTACCCAAATACACACCCATGCATGCATCCAGTCCTCTTAATTGTGCATTCTTCAAAGAGAGGCTTGGCTAATTGGAATGCTTGCTGGAGAACAGATGGGGCACTGGTGTTGAGACTCCGTCTTAATTTATTGTCCTGGGGTTTTCCTAATTACCCACTTAATTGGCACAGCCACACCACTTTGAAATAATAATGTACAGCTAATTATCACCGATTTAAGCTTGCTAATAGCTTATTCTTACCAGCTAACTTCAAGAAATCAAGCACAGAGCAGGAACTGCCAAAGGGAAATCACTCTGTCTGGGCTGGTTTAGACAGCAAAGTGAGGACAATGTCCTTCACTATTGTGCTGATTTGGTTTGTGCCCAAAAAAGAAAAATAGTGATGCTAGCTTTTTAAAGGGGCAGTAGTTTTTCCTAGTCGCACCCTTCTTTGGAGAACTCTGTAACTGGTATGTCTCAATCACTCAGATTCTTCCATTAGCTCATTATAAGCATGCCATACAAACAGAAAAATAGGGTAGATTGAATCAGTACTTAGATCTCTAAAGTAAAATAATCCAACTATATGTTTAGCTCTCATTTTCCCAGCTAAAAATAGACTTACATCATCCATGTATGAGCTAAGACAACTCTTACTCAGGGACATATTTTTTTTTTTGAGAGGTTTTTCACTATAGGGCGCGTGTGCTTGCCAGACAGAGAGAGACAGAGAGACAGAAAGCGAGAAATCACCCCCCCCAGAGGGGATGGCCACTCCACAATCCCTTCTCCTCCATTCTCCTCTCAGGATCTTGGGCACGCATGCACACATGCCCGGCGTGAGTTCTAAGCCACGGGGTCCGGAATGTGAACCACGGTCGACTACGTGGGAGTCCAGCGACATAGCCATTATGCTAACTGCTCGTTCCCATCAGGGACATATTTTGATAAGTATATGTGTTGCATATATATTGCGAAATGATGGTACATGGGATCATAAAAAACTACAACCTCTGCTGGACTGTCCTGAGAGCAGCACAAGGTTGGGAGAACACTCAGGCAACACTAAGGAGAGGTTGTCATGACAGGAAACTAAGCCCTCCTGCCAACGGCTATGTGAGTAAGCCATCTTGGGAAATGATGCTCTAGTCTCCTTGAACCTTCAGGTATCTGCAGCCCCCTCCAACTCCTTGGCAGTTGTCTCCTTAAGAGTCCATGAGCAGAAAGTCCACAACTAGTCAGCTCCCAAGTTCCTGAGCCACATAAAATAGCATAATAAATGCTTATCATTGCTTTAAGTCAGTATGTTTTGGAATAATTTGTTAGGTAGCAATAGATAAAGAATATGCATAGCTTGTATTTGTTGAAGGAAATTCCTCAGAGAATAATGAGATGAAAATGCTGAGTTTGCAGCACACAGGAAGCTTAGGTAAAAGGGATGTAGGACAACAATAGTATTCACTACCTTAGTTAACTCTCAAATTAATTTTGTTTGAGAAATTTTCCATACTACTTACACACAATGCCATGTCATAAACTTCATTGGGCTTGCACATTTATAGTAGTAAAAATGGTAGCTGGAAAAAATCTAGAGTTCTAGACCTAGTGAAAATATTCTTCAAAAATGAAAATATAGTGACCAGCAGGTGGCATGGTGGTTAAGGTGCTGGACTCCCACATGGCCTAACATGGTTTGAGTCCTGGAACTAGTGGATTGCTTTCTTACCCTCCCTCTCTTCCTCTCTCTCTGTTTCTCTCTGGTGAGTACATAGCAAATTAAATACTACTACTAATAATTAATAAATAAATAGTTTTTAGAAAACAAAGATATATACAGAAAAGAAAAACTGAAAGAATTCATCACTAGTAATTATCAATGAATGATACATTACGACTAAAGCAAAATTATAGTAGATAGATTCATAAACCTGAACAACAATAAAAGAACACCAGAACAAAATATGTGAGCAATTAATAGTAAATATTGACTATCTAAAAAATAATACTCTCGGGACCAGCAGTTAGCGCAATGGCTATGTCGCTGGACTCTCACGTAGTTGACCATGGTTTGCGTCCCGGACCGGGTGGCTTAAAACTCACTCCGGGAGCGTGTGCGTGCGTGCCCAAGATTCTGAGAGGAGAATGGAGGAGAAGGGATTGCGGCGTGGCCATCCTCTCTGGGGGGTGATTTCTCGCTTTCTATCTTTCTGTCTCTGTCTGGCGAGCGCACATGCCCTATAGCAAAAACTTCTAAAAAAAATTAAAAATAATACTCTCTTAGGGAGTTATAAACTATTGATAGAAAATATTTCTTGACTAAAAGTGCACAAAAAATGGGAAAAGAGTTATGAAATGAAATTGTTCTATGATTCTTATACTTTTTCAAAGAAATAGTAAAAATTATCATTTAAACAGTAAAAATTTAAAAATGCATTGTGATATCTATGATAATCATTGAGCGAATAATGAAGAAATGCAAGTCTAAAACCTATGAGTACAAAATGATGTTAAAGTAAAGCACAAAAAGTGGAATAAAAAAATTTAAAAACAAAGAGAAGACAGAGAGCAACATGGCTACCTTACATGCTGTTACTTCAGGATATCACATATGAAAAACATGAACTAAACATTCTGATTAAGAAACAATGAGTGTCTAATCATCACTAGTAAATGTTGCTAGCAAGTCAATTAAAAAAAAAAAAGTAGCTGGCCAAATGATTTATAAGTCAACAGTATTATGCTAGGAATTTGGACATAGCATCCCAAAACAAGAGGCCGGACTATGGCACCCCAAAATATACCTCTTTGGCATAATGATTCCTTCCAGTCAGTTATTTCAAGAAATTGCAGTCACAGAAGGAACTCTGCAAAGCTAACCTTGGGTATAAAAACTCACATGTATTAAGAAGACCTTTTGGTATAAGAAATTTATATTTATAAATAAAAGGTTCATTAGTAAATGCATCTATATCAGGAAGGGAGCTGTTTGGAAACAACTTTGAACATCTGAAAGACTTACACCTGCACAAGGCAACCTTCATTCACCACAGATTTTTGTCCCCTCACTCTCCTATAAATTGTCAGGACCAGCCACCAGAAGCCCCGCACCCCTATTTCTTCCTGTAGCTGAGGACGCTCCATGATCTTCCATCACCTTGCCTTTATTTGAGTCTCATATTTTTGTGAAGCACTGCCATGCCTGGGTATGTAATATAAAATGTTTTTCTCTGGTAATCTGCCTTATGTAAATCTAATTTATAATATAGCCAAAGAACATAGAAGGTTAGAAAACCCATTTTTTCTTACCCTAAAGTTATATTAAATAATCTCAAAAGATTTGTTTGAATACTGGAAGGCTATATGAACTCCCACTGTCACAAAGACCAGGAATGATTTTTTGAAGCCAGAGATCTATAAACCTAACATAATTTACACAATAACATTTTCATAATATTCTAAATCTAAATTAAGCTATGAGAATAAATATGATTTTAAAAGTCGGTGACTCATTTTAAGTAAAAATTACTTTAGATTTTTAGTAAACAGAATATTTATCTCTATTTAAATTGGCAAAGTCATTAATGCATTTTACAATATCTATTTTTAACTACTATATAAAATATATTAAGCTATAGAAACTGTTAAATTATTTTATACTACAATTTTCTTTTAAAAGTTTTTACTTTGTTTAAATTTATAGAAAATAGTTTCTGCAATAAATATTTTCATGGGAATTGACCAAAGTAAATAAAGAATATCTAAGAAAACTACCATGAATACTATTTTATTAAAATAAGCTCAGAAAGTATTCTTTTTTTTATTTTACTTTATTACAAATTACACAAAGAAGTGATTTCCATAATAATTTTGAAGGTCAATATGAAATTCATTTTTTTTTCTATTTTTTTAACAATAAACTTTCTTTTTTGGGGAGAGGTTTTTGCTATAGGGCACATGCATTCACCAAAAGGAAAGAGAGACATAGACAGAAAGCAAGAAATCCCCGCCCCCCCAGGGAGGATGGTCATGCCACAATCCCTTCTCCTCCATTTTCCTCTCAGGTCTTGGGCATGTACACATACACATGTGCCCGGTGTGAGTTTAAGCTACTGGGTCCAGGATATGAACCTTGATCGACCACATGGGAGCCCAACGACATTCCTATTATGCCAACTGCTGGTCCCCAAACTTCCTTTTAATTAATAAGTTACAATAAGTTCAAGTAAGTCAAGAACTGCTCTTGGCCAATTATACTTCATGTCTATCTTGATAGACATTCAATCTACTACATACTATGAGGAAAATGATGCATGGTTAGCATATGAATGAAAAAAATTATTGAAAAATTGAAAAAAATGAGTGCCATTAGCCTTCCTAACAATGTTGACTGAGGATAGTTCAATAATTTTTAAATTAAGGAGGTAATCAAAATAACACTTTTCACTGAAACCCAATTATGTGTGTCTGTGACTATGTATATGCTCATAAACATACCTGTATATTTTATCAGATACAGAGAGTTAATCATACTCAATTCCTGCTATATTATCATAAATTATTCTTAAACCTCTATTTTATCTAGTTATTAACTTAATTTTTTCTTTATACCTAATTCTGCTTTTTGTGCCTTTCCGTAAATACCTATTCTAATATAATGTTTAGTATAAGAACTTTGCCATATCCTCTCATATTTGCAATTAAATAAATAAAATTACAGTGCTATTTGAAAAAATATAAAATATATTAGTGCAGGCAAAAAAAATTGAAACAAGAAAAATTGATATACTTGATATCAAAGGTAAGAATTTCTGTTTAATGAATTACCTTAGGTTAAGTGACTCATCATTTAATTTTATTTCCATTTAAGTTAATGATTAACTTAGATGAAAATGTTTATAAAGGATTACTATACAAAAAGAGTAAACTTGGATGCATCTCACTATCTGACCTCAGAGTATATTATAAAACTATAATAAACAAAACAGCATGGTACTAGCAAAAATTAGACACAGAGATTAATTACAAAGAACAAAGAATCCAGAAATAAATCCAAAAACATACAGCAAACTGAGTTTTGACAAAGGGTAACAGATAATCCAAAGGAGAAAAGATAATTTTTAACTAATAGTGCTGGGATAAATATCTACCTGTAGAAAAGTGAAATTAGACCTCCATCATTCACAATTTACAAAAATTAACTGAAAATGGATTAATTATTTAAACATAAAACCCCAAATCATTAAACTATTAGAGGACAACAATAGAGAAACACTTCAAGATAATGGAGTAGGCTAGAACTTCTTAAATAAGACCACCAAAGCAAGAGCAGTCACATTAAAAATAGACAAATGGGATTACATACCTAAAAAGCTTTTGCACAATAAAGGTAACAATAAGAGTGTAGAGACAAACCACAGATTGGAAAAAAATATTTGCACACTACTTCAGATACAGGATTAACAACCATAATATTCAAGAAACTCCAACACCTCAACACATACCCCCCAAAAAAACTACTAATTCTATTTGATTAAATGGGTGATTGACCTGAACAGACAATTCTCAAAGATAGATGGATAATTGGGACCAACAGTTAGCATAATGGCCATGTCGCTGGACTCCCGTGTAGTTGACCGCGGTTCGCATCTCGGATCCGGTGGCTTAAAACTCATGACGGGCGCATTTGCATGTGTGCCCAAGATCCCGAGAGGAGAATAGAGGAGAAGAGACTGCGGCATGGCCATCCCCCCTGAGGGGGGTAATTTCTTGCTTTCTGTCTCTCTGTCTGGTGAGCGCACGCACCCTATAGCAAAAACCTCTCCAAAAAATAAATAAATAAAAAGAAATATGGATAACTAAAAATCATATAAAAAATAGGCAACAACTCTTATCATTAATGAAATACAAATTTAAACTATACTGAGATATCACTTTACCCCAGTCAGAATGTCTATAATCAGAAAAACAAAGAGTAACAAGTGTCGGTGAGTTTGCAAAGAAAAGAGAAAACTTGTGTACTATTGATGGAATACCAATTAGTACTGCTGCTGCAGAAAACAGTATGAAGGCTTCTCAAAAATCTAAGAATAGAACTACTGTATGAGTCAGCAATCCCACTATTAGGTATCTACCTAAAGGACAGGTATCACTCAGTCAGAGAGACATTTGCACATGTTTATTACAGCACTGGTCACAATAACTAAGTTGCCATGGAATCAACCTAACTGCCCAAATAGTGCTGAATGGTTTGGAAAATGTGTGTGTGTGTGTGTAAACTTACACACATACAAATGGAATACTACTCATCTATAAGGCATGAAATCCTATCCTTTGACACAAAGTAAATGAATTTAACAGACATAATGCTAAATGAAATAAGCCAAACTATGAGAGGCAAATATTTTATGTCCCTGCTTAACATATACTAAATGTCTGTACTCTATGGAGGAAATAGAAGGATTCAACACATAGAGAGAGTGTAATGCTAGATGCCAGAAGATGCTTAGGAGGACGAGGCTCATGAGAAAATGTTTAATGAACAGAAGAATGCACATAAATAAAGGGAAGAAGCTATGGGATTTTTAAGCTGCTTTGTCCTAGACATGATCCACAGTCAGTCATGTGGGAGTCCAGTGCCTTAACCACAACACCACCTGCTGCTGACCCCTCATTTTTTATTTTTAAAAAAATTGACTTCCCATGCTTGTTCTTTGAAACAGGTGGCATGGTGGTTAAGGTGCTGGACTCCAAATCATACCAAACACACGTGCTTAAGTGCCCCAAAATCCCAGCAGCAGAATGGAGAAGAGATTGTGGTGTAGCCATCCCCACTGTGGGGTTGTTTGTCACTTTCCCTCTCTGTCTCTCTCTGGCAGGCACACAAACCCTATGGCTAAATAAATAAATAGCAAGATAGCTAGATAGCTAACTAAGACATTAAAGATATAATAGAAACATCACTTTATTGGGCACAAAAAGAATTCAGTCTCATTAGTTCCCAGGTTGCAGCTTCAGAGTATCTTCAGAGAAGTAAAGTTGGGCTCTTGAAAGAGAAGCCTGGATGAACACAGTAACTGCATCCTAGAAATCATCCTCCACACAGTCTCTGCAATGATGTGTGGCCATTTTGCTCTCTAGGAATTACTAAACATCAGCTCTGGGTTGGCTTTTATCACAGAGCCTTAGACTACGACTCTACTGTATCAGTCTAAAAGAGTGTGATAGTCAAATAAAATATATTTTTTTTGCTCAGTTTGACTTACATTAGGCCAGTGAGACCCACCCTATGTTTATTTCATAGTTTTGTGCATAGTTGGAATAAACATACTTGCCCCTTGTACGATATAACCAGTAGTTCCCCAACTCACAGAGTTAAGGTCAAATTGAACTTTCTCAAACTATATTTCCATACGAAAACAGTAAGTAAAAAGATTATCATAACCCTAGAGAACTGCTGACATTAGGGCCATCACCAAAAGCATGAAAACTGCAGTGGTGGTGATTACTGATAGCTCACCGTTTCTCTCTCACAAGGGCACACTGAGATGGATTTAGAGAATAGCCTTGCCCAATATGGAATCAGAGGGTGACACTAATTACAGACATTCCTTTCTAGGTGGTGTCTACTACAGTGTATCAAAATATGTCCCTACACTGTTATCAGCCTAGGATTTGGAATGCTTTTCTCTCTTTATCAATTAGTAAGGACAACTAGAAATATTTCACTTTCTCTGGCAAGGATATCAGTATCCCTTCACTGTCAGACCTCAGGGCAATTCTTCCAGTCCATGATAGACAGAAGCCTCGATTGTCTAGACATAATATAGGATACCACACTGACAATAACATATTGATCACATCAGCCCAGATGCTTTCATAAACACGTGCATTCTTCTGGTGGCAAGAAACACTGACACTTCAAGAAATATTGACAACTGCTTGACAATTCAGCAGATTTTCTTAAATGTGGTCTGGATCATATTAGAATAATCTAACATAAAAGGCAAATGCCTACACCTTAGATGATCTATTATAACACTTAAAGAGAGGCATAGTGCTTTTGGGACCTGTTGTATATTAAAGAAAATATACTCATTTATAGAGTTGTCCAAAAGAGCTAATAAATGAGAAAAAAAAAATGGCTCTGTAGATTTTTCTTTTGTAAGTTCAGACGGGTGGTACCTGAAATTTCTTGGATGGGTTGGTTGGTTAGCAGGATGACTGCCTCGCTAACTGGTTACTTGAGCTCTGGGAGAAACTACACTCTTAACTATGAGCTAGCAAGTGACTATGTAATCTGAAATTTCCATGATAAGATGTTTTCTCAATTCCTGGGCTATAAGATTAGGCTGTATAAATCAACATGTCAAGTAGAAATGATCTCTTTGAAATTAGGCTCAAACAGGTCAAGAAAGCACAAGATGCACAAAACAGTAAACCAAACTCAGAACATATTCCTGCCACACTGCCCCATCACTTCAATTGAAATTTATGAGCTCATAGGAAAAGTTGGTCAATGAGAGACACACAAAATTCAGGACTTGGGACTAGCAGGTGGCATGGAGGTTAAGATGGCTAAATCTCACATGACCAACTTTGCAACTCAAGTGCCAGACGTGGTGACTTAAAAATCACACTAGGCGCATGCATGCCCAAAATCCCAAGAGAAGAATAGAAGAGAAAGGACTGTGGTGTGTCCATCTCCTGGGGGGTGGGGTGGGGTCACTTCTCACTTTCCCTTCTTCCCTCTCTTCCATTCTCTCTCTCTGGCAAGTTAACACACTCTATAGCAAACAACAAATTCAGGGCTCATCTGTTGATAGATTGGTACAACATACAGGCAATAAGCAGAAATATACTGACATGGCATTAAGCCTCACTCTGTCATGGCAATAAAAAATATTGTAAAAATGTTTAAGTGGGCCCCAGTGCAGTCCCTCTGGTTGTTCGCTTGTTCGCTTTGTGTCATGAGACTACCCTGATTAATGGGCAATGGTTAATGGTGGCTGGCTGGTCAGGAACATAGAAATAAGGAGTTGGCAAGATTGGTTGGTGGCAAGGAGGCCTGTTCAATGGTCAGAATACTTTTAAAACTTCCCACTCATATGAACTCCTCACTGTTCCTAAATCATTTTGTAATGCTTTTCCTGCATTGGCTTAATTTTGCTAGTCAATAAAAGATGTTAAGGGTCAAGTATTTTTTTGTTCTTTTTGTTTTTGTTTTTTCTTCCCAAGAGAGATTTTTGCAGTAGGGCACATGAGCTCACCAGAGAGACAGAGAAAGACACAGAGACACAAAGTTAGAATCCACACCCCCCCCACACACACAGGGTGGGAGGGAAGACCACACTGTAATCCCTTCTTCTCCATCCTCCTCTCAAGATCTTGGCCATGCATGCACATACAACCGGTATGAATTTTAAGCTGCCGGATGTGGGACTCAAACCATGATCAACTACATGGGAGTCCATGGACGTAAACATTACGCCACCTGCTAATCCTTGGTTTTGTTTTTCAGACAACTAAATTGTTTTGGTGGTAAATCATTCACACTTTTAAAAACTTAAGATCGGGTCCTGCAGTTGCCGTAAGGGCTATGTTGTTTGACTCCCATGTAGTCAACCGCAGTTCGAGTCCTGGACCTAGTGGCTTAAACTCACACCGGGTATGTATGCATGCTTGCCCAAGATCCCGAGAGAAGAACAGAGGACTAGGGATTGCAGCGTAGCTATCCACCCTGGGGAATGATTTCTCTCTTTCTGTCTCTTTCTGGCAAGCACATGCACCCTATAGCAAAAACCTCTCAAAAAAAAAAAAGAAAGAAAAAAAAAGAAAGAAAGAAAGACAGAAAAAGAAGAAAAAAACTTAAGCTCTTCCTTAGCTGAATTGTATTATAAGAACCCCTCTAGACAAAATAAACTGATGTCTTAAGTATGAAAAAGAACAGCTACCTTATATGCAAATAAAATGCTAGTTGTTTTCCTTTATTTTTTTTTTTAATTGCCAGAGGGTATATGTGCTCACTAGAAAGAAAGAATCACACCACAATCCTTTCTCCCTCCATTTCTCCATCCCCTTGGGATTTGGGCCATATATACACATTTACCTAGCATGTTTTTCAACCTGCCAGGGCTGGGATTTAAATGACAGCCAGCCATGTGGGATTCAGCTCCTGTAAGCACTAGATTTGGAGGCTAGCACACCAATTTGTTTTAGTTATAGCACATAACCAGCCATAGCCCAGATCTGTACCTGTGCTGATCACCTATCTCAGGTTATAGTAAAGCAATTAGGTGTGCACTTTCAAAATATAAAGAAACATTTTTGATTACAGAGAGCGAAGTTATATAAAATCCTGAATTCTCTCTAAGGTATTATTAAAAATAATTATTTGAATTAATAAATGAATGTACAATTCTGAATTTCTCTTCTGTTCAAAAACATTGATTGAGAACTTAGTATTTTCAACTAAATACAGAATAAATAATAGTTTTCCCTAGTTGTAAAAATTGTTTAGTTTAGCCATCAATTATCAAACAAAAGGCCAGTAATGAAAGTTTTTTGTTTTTTTTTTTTTTTTGGAGAGGTTTTTGCTATAGGGCGCGTGCGCTTGCCAGACAGACAGAGAGAGACATAGAGACAGAAAGAGAAAAATCACCCCCCAGGGAAGATGGCCACGCCACAATCCCTTCTCCTCCATTCTCCTCTTGGGATCTTAGGCACGCACGCACACGCACCCGGAGTGAGTTTTAAGCCACCGAGTCCGAGACGCAAATCGCGGTCAACTACGTGGGAGTCCAGTTACATAGCCATTACACTAACTGCTGGTTCCCAGTAATGAAAGTTTTAATTGAATATGTGAAATAAGAATGGGCAAAGTGATAGATGTTTTATAGAAGCAAGCCCTATTCAAAGTGTATTATTTGGAGTCAATAGATAGCCATTTTCAGCATTCTAGATAAAAAGTCTGAAAACTTATTTCTTTCCAACTATTTTCAGTTCCAGAGACTGAACACTGAGTAATGCTTATCACATCATTTAAATGTATTCTTTTTCCATCTTGTACTGTTCAATATAGTACCCACTAGCCATATGTGAAATTTATATTAAAATTAGCTAAAATTAGATCAAATTAAAAATTTTCTCCTTAGTTACACAAGTCTCATTTTAAGTGCAAATTCGTCCTATGTGTTCAGGGCCTCCCTATTATATTATAGAAAATTTTCATTTTCATGGAAAGTTTTATTGATCTCACAAGTCTATCTTGCAAATTAATGAACAAGTAAAGCTACTGAATTTTGAAACTAATGGATGCTGATCTTTCATTTTCTTCTACTGTATTTGGGTCTACTTAATTGAATAGATTCTATTCTGTTGTAAAATTAATGGCTTACTTTATTTTCTCTTTCTGGTTGTAAAACAAATGTCTTACTTTCTTCTGTTGGCAAGTGTCTCTTCGCCATTCCTTGCAGAGCTCTTCATTCCATGCTTCTCTCTGCTCTGATCAAAAGAACAGTGGGGGCTTTGTGTGGGTGTTCTTACTGGACGGCCACAAATCTTATTTACCTTTTAAATAGGGAAAAAAAAAGAAGCATTAAACAACAATTAGAAACCCTCTCCAGCCATCCTGAGGATGTAATGTTTCAGAGGCCAAAACAATGGAAATTTCTCAATTATATATTTATATTTACCATTAACATATACATTGTCATTTTTCAAATAAAAAAATCAAATTATCTATATAAATAGACAACCATGATAAAATCGATATCATGCATATTTATATATATATGTGTGTGTATATATATATACACACACACACTTTATAGCATATGTATACAATATGTGCAAAATCAGAGGACTATATTGATACACTGACTTGCTTGTATAAATAAACTACTTAACTGACATAGATATTATTCATGAGTTATATTATATGTAAATTAATCATATATTTGTATAGCTTTTCAATTAAATAATTTAATATTGACTATATAGTCATTTTCTACAGGAGTTCTAATGGAAAAAAGTATTTTTGTAGTTTTTTTTTCCTTAAAGTTCTTTCTTAGAAGTGACAATGAAAATTTCAAAATATTTTTATATCTTCTTCCTCAATCTAGTATAATTTCCAGGTGTCATTATGTTCTTTTTAAAAACATAATTTATCTAAGTGAGACATTCATTCTTTAACACTTATCTAGCAAATATCTTCAAATAATTTATATAATTATGATTAAAAAACAAAGTAGTTTAACATGGAAAGCATGAAAAAAAAATCATGTATCTTAAGTTACTTGAAAGTACAATATAACTGAAGATATATAAAAGCATTGCCTCCACAAAAGAGAAGCATTGTATATCCCCACTTAATATACACCAAATGTCTGCACTCTATGGCAGGAACTGAAATATTGGAAGGTATAAAAGCATGGACAGCAAAGATAGATACCAGAGAGAGTGTGGGAAGAGAGTAGGAAATGGGGTGGGAGGAAGGGAATCAAGGGAGCAAAACATTCAACAAACACAAAAACGGAAAATTATCTATTGATGATATTGTGTATGGTAATATCTTTGACCAGATAATCATACAGTGCATTCATACTGGGAAAATTCATTTTCTTTTTTTTTTGAAATTATTTATCTATTTAATTCCATTTGTTATTATTAATTTTTACATTTTACTGGAGAGAGAGAGAGAGAGAGAGATAGCAAGCCACCAGGTCTGGGATTAAAATCATGGTTGGCCATGTGGATGTCCAGCACCTTTATCCACCAGGCCACCTGCAAGCCCCAGGAAAATTCATTATCTATATTGTAGAGATAAACAATATTGAATGTAAAAAATAAGAATAAATAAATGAATGAGCATTGCCTAAAAATTAGGAGACTTAAGACCCTGTCTAATTTTTCCTTCTTTAGTGCTAAGATCTTGAACACATGATGACATCTCTTTAAATTTCATGTCCCAATATGTAAAATGAGGAAGTTATAATAAACTTTTCCAAAAGTTCCTTTAAATTTCCCAATTTTTGTTGATGCAACTATTAAAGAATGTATGCATTTATCTGCTTTAGCCATATTTATTTTGCTTCTAATATTTGAGAAGCACATATATTGGATGTCATAAGAGGGGAAAAAAGGTCATTAAATTTTCCCTTTATAGAATATAAAAGAAAAAAATAAGTGCTCCCAATCATCAAGATGCAAATTACCTATGTCTAAGAAGCGAGTCCGACACTGTGTTATGGAAGGAAGTCACAGACAGGTGGGATCATTTCCAATTGGTAGTAATAGGTAAAGAAAGCATGGAGGGAGACTGCTCTGGAAAACATCACTCTATTGGGATGAGACTTTAAACATCCTCTTGAGCCTGGATATGTTGAGATTTACTGTAATGAAGCCATATTAATAAATATTTGTTTCGCCCCTTATGTTAGGTGCTAGAAATACAAATATGAACAAGCTGTGGCTTCACATGCATAATTTAGATAAAAAGTCACACAGTAAAATAGCAATTGTATAATACAGCATCAAAAAGCAACAATGAGTTACATGGTAATATTGGGTTGTCAGAAAAGTCATGACGTGTTTTTGTATAGAAAAATACATCATGACTTGTTGGATGACCCAAATAGTAACATCATAATACACAGAAAAACAAATTATGTAGGATGCACAGGGACATGTTTTAGGAGATCACCTCCAAGTAGCAGTAAAGAATGAAATAGGAATCTGTCAGGGTGGCAACAGAGCAGAGTACAAGATGCTAGGAGACAGTACAATGGCAAAGAGGTAAACAACAACTTAATATACATACAGAGCAAGGAAGACATACAGAAAGAAAGTGGTATAGCTAGGTAAGCTCAATGTGAAAGACATAAAATTACTATATGACTTGGATATCAAGTTGCAGAAATTGGTAGAGCAAACGGAGTTGCAGGCAAAAGATTCCATGTAAGAAAATGGCAGCTTGCGATTTCTACAGAAGAAAAATCTGCATGAGAGCCTGTGAGAAGGAAAAGAAAGCAAGCTCCTTTGGATAGTTCATGGAGAAATATTAGGTCTAAAAGTCATGGCAGGAACAGTAAAAATGAAGCAGCAGATCCAAGAGACACAGAAGAGGGCAGAGAGTAAGACTCAGAGACTGCTTAGTTACATAATCTTCATGAAACAAAGAATAGTGATGGTAGCCAGAAGAAAAATCTGGAGACAGGTAGGTGTACAAAAACATGAGGCTGATGCAAAAAACGAATGAAAATCTATTGCCTGGAAAGAATGGGTCATGAAGGGTAATAGTAGTGGAAATTACGCTTAAAGGAAATGTTGGAGACAGATCTTGGAAGGCTTCAAGTATCAGGTTAGGAAGGTTTTTGTATTAGACAAAAGGCCCTAATGGTTGCTGAATGGAAAAGTAAAATATCGCAGCTAACATTTAGCTAATGCATCTGGCAGCAGAGCTGGACAAGAAGAGGAAAATTATTCAAGGCAGATAAACTATTAACAGGCTTAAGTAGACCTCAGAAGAGAAATTTTAATTCTGAACTATATTTGTGACAGTATTCTTGAAGTATGGAGGAGTAAAATCAACAGGACCTGGCAAATGAATGAGAGTGGGAACTAAGGGAAGTGTAAGGTGTTTTAAGTCTCAAAGTAAATTTCCAATGTTGAGACAGAAAAATGGTGATACTAGGGGACCAGCAGGTGGCATAATGGTAATTGTCACTGGACTCCCACATAGTTGACCATGGTTCGAGTTCCAGACCTGGTGGCTTAAAACTCATGCTGGGCACATGTATCTGCATGTCCACAATACAGAGAGGAGAATGGAGGAGAAGAGACTATGCCATGGCCATCTCCTGGAGGAGTGATTTCTTATTTTCTATCTCTCTGTCTCTCCAGCAAGCACACACACCCTATAGCAAAAATCTCTAAAAAAAAAAAAAAAAAAACGGTAATACTAGTAATAGTGGAGTATAAACATATTAGCAAGATGCTAAATTATTTTATTGTCCACAACATCTAATAACAAGGATCAAGGGAAGATGGTGCACACTGATGACAGACATGTCAAGAATAAGATTGTTTGGAGATACTGAAGGATATTTTGATAGAAAGGAGTAAAGGACAAAGGGACTCTGTAATTAGCATCTGATGTCACTAGCTATGGGACTTGAGGCAAATAACAGAACTCCCATAAATCTGTTTTCCTATCCTTGAAACATGAGAAAATAAAACCACTTTGCAGTTATGAGTTGAGGGAAATCTTATCTCACCCTGTCTCTCCCATGTTGGACCTCAGAACCTATCTGCTATTAACATCAACAGGGAGATGGAGAGATGAAAATCCCAGTCTCACACAATCTCTATCCCCATTATCATTTTTTTTTGCATTTTATTTTTTACAAATACAAAAGAAAATGCACTAATCAGGGACTAAGAAGGTGCCTTTCATTGAACCCAAAGATAAAAGAAAATACAGCAGATTCCAAAAAAATAAGTAAATTTCAAAGCTCTTATATCTGTTGACTTGCTATTAGAGAGCTTTGCTTCATGCTTTATTGAAAGGGAATGGAAAACCATCTGTTACCAGACATTAGCCTGTCACCTTAGCTCCCCTGAGCTGGGCCGATTTAGGTGGCACATTTCAATACTGGGACCTTCTTCCTATTAAGAAAACCCTCACACTTATCTTGACAATTTTTCATCTTTGACTTATACTGCAATTTCCTCCTTATTCTCCTCCCTGGTCTCTACCATTCTCCTCTGCAATCAGTCTGAAGTGTCTGGGAAAAAAATTACTTTCCTTCCTAATGCTCACCTACTCTTGCTCTTAGTTCCACTGCTGGCTTCCCACTGATTTCCAAGTTTCCATTTCACCTTGAAATGACTCTCGTTAGTTGTTCCTAACCCGTATCACTTCTCCCACTCTGATCAAGTATTCATTTTAGCAACTCATTGTCTCTTAGCTTCTTAGTGGACACACCATTCTCACTGTAATCTTGGCACTACACACCCAAGTATAAACTTCAGTATTGCCTCCCTTCATCTGTTCAGTCTTAAATCTTCACAAGATTTTCACAAAAAGCTTTGCAAAGTATAAATTGTTCATTCAACTTGACTCCCATAAGCAGAGTCTCCTCTTCTATTGTAGTGGTACTTTTTAAATGTTTTTATTAATTATAACACATTGAAATGTAAATATGTTTGATACACTGCCTTGTGTAAATATGTAAATATGTTTAACATAACACAAATTGAAAAGTCAGGGATACATAGAGGTGCTATGCATGATTAGTAACCAATCTGGTTCAGAGGATGAGGTCAAGAAAGGCAGACTCTAGAACCCCTTGTATGTAAGGGCAACTGACTGCTTTCCATCAAGCCATATCTAGGAGGCTTTGAGTTAATATGTGGTTGTGGAGAAAGTCACGACCCATGTTTGCATAGGAAAACAGAAAAAGATGTCATGACTTTCCTGAAAATCTAATAGATTAACAGAAATCACATAAGGAATGAGCCTGCCGGCCCTACTTAAAAATGGAAATAATAATGAATAAAATAAGCAACAAGGGCAGGGGCTGGCAGGTGATATGATAAAGACCTTGGATTCCCACATGGACAACCATGGTTCAAGTTCTAGACCTGGTGACTTGCTTTCCTGCTTTCCCTTTGTCTGTCTCTCTCTCTCTGGTCAAATTAAAAAACAACAGCAAATAAAATTAAATAATTTTTTTTGCTCGATATAAGCATTTTTTTTATTTTTACATTTTTATTTCATTTTCTTTTATACATTCAATCCCATTATTTAGCTTACAAAGTGAATATTTCAACAGGTGAACATTTCTCCCTAGTCCAGTTGATAAAACTATAAAATATGTTCAACAGATAGTATCACATTTCTTTGTCCCATTAATGCTTTGCCTCTCTATTTTTCCTCAAATAATTTTTCTAAAAAAATCTTTAAAAAAAAATACAGGGTAGGTCTGGGTCAAATGTGTTTCATTTCATTATATCAAAAGCAACTTTCAAAACCATCAGGAGAAAATATATTGATCATTTTTCCAGTTATAACAGCAAATTTATTTTCATATGTTTAGTTCTCTTTTGATTCTCAGTAATTTAGAAGAGCTGGCTGGTGTTAGAAGCAAAATCTGGTATCACAAATCAGAATGAGGCTAACTTTTCTAGATAAGAGATAACAATCCATGCTTTTAGCTTCATTTAAATAATAAAAAGAAAAGTAGGATATGTGAGATCATGGAGTAGGGAGGGTGGGGATGCTAAATGTTAGGTTCTTTGGTTGGACTTCCTTTTTCAGATTTTGATAATATATTAATGATTAACAAGAAAAGGAACAGAATTATCACAGTCTTATTTTAAAAAGATCTGGCAGGGTCTTTACAACTGACAAGGAGACCATTCTGAGAGGTAAAGTCAAAGAATATTAGAATACATTCAGTAAGAACCAATGAATCAGAGAGAAAGGGAGAAAGAAAGTTCTCTGATGAGTGAAATGAATGAGATTTGGCTACTGGTTGATTCACTATGTGAGGTAAGAAAGGAGAAGCTAAAGCCATTACTGAATTGTGGGTTTTTTGGGGTCTTTTTG
This sequence comes from Tupaia belangeri chinensis, assembly GCF_000334495.1. Classification (NCBI taxonomy): domain Eukaryota; kingdom Metazoa; phylum Chordata; class Mammalia; order Scandentia; family Tupaiidae; genus Tupaia; species Tupaia belangeri. The sequence goes on along the minus strand of NW_006159463.1, from coordinate 3,874,627 downwards.
AGGAGTGTTTATTTTCAGTTTTTGGCTTAGGCTGTGTGTGTTCACCAGAGAGAGATGAAGGAGTGAGAAATTAGCCCTCAGGAGAGATGGTCATGTTGTAATCCCTTCCCCTCCATTTCTTCTCAAGATTTTGGGCAAGCAAGCATGCACACCTGACTGGAGTGATTCTCAAGCCACCAAGTCTGGGACTCTAACCATGGTCAGTCATGTGGGAGTCCAGCACCTTAACTTTCATGCCACCTGCTGGCACCAGCAGGTGTTTTTTTGTTAAGATAGGTTTTCACTATGTTGTCCATACTTCCTGCAAGCTTACAGTTCTCCTGTCTCAGCTCCCAGACTAGTTGGGACACAGGTGCAGGTCCCTATGCCTTTTTAGGATGGTCCAGGAATCAAACCAAGCCTTCCATGTGGTTTCAGGCTACTGAGTAGTGGTTCTAATGTGTATGCCCAATCATGCTAGGACTGTTAGCAGTTTGGAGCCTGGTAACCAGGATGAATATAGAGCCAGTGACTGAAATGTGGAAGGTAAGAGACAGAAGAAGGTCAGATTTTAGGTTATCTTTCCTTGGAGCAAGGGATGAATTCTGGTTTATTACATTTATTTTGTAATAATTTCTAAAAGGCAGTTCTAAATGATAAATTGGAGATAAAAAAAAAAGTTAAAGAATAACACCTCCTGCATACAGTCAACAGTTACAGCCGTGAACTTGATGAAATTACAAAATGTATATAAAATATAAAGAAGGTGAGGTGTTAAAAAATCAACTCATTTAACACCAGAAATAAAAAGGGAGGGGGGAGCTTTTGGTAAGTTTTTATCAGAAGATCAGTAGAAAAGGAAAAAGTAACTGAAAATAAGTGATTACAAAATATCATGTCCTGAAACTGTTGGAGAACTACCATTCAAATAATGTGAATACTACACAGTAGTTCGAAGTACAAATAATTCCAGGAAACAAGAACAGAAAAAATATGAAAGTTATAACCATAACACCACTTTTAAAACACTAGTACAACCTAGTACTGAAAAGAGGAGTATTTATAGGGAGTTATTAAGACTCCATACAGCACTGCCTTTATTTATAAGTTATTCATATAGAGACTGTAAATTTGTAGAAAGTGCCCAGTTCCTGGGAAAACGCCAATAAAGCAATGTTAAAGTGAAATAAGGGAGAAAACACCGACTGCCTCTAATTTGCAAGGACTAGAGATATGGCTAGTCTATAGTTAGCAAAAAGCAGAGAAGGCCCTTTTTCAAGTGTGTGCTTGGAGACACAGTTCATCTGGCCTTGGGTGATTTGCTTCTCTTTTTCTTCAACTCCATTTTCTTTCAATTTTCCAGAAGTTGCCTCTCCATGTGGATCTCTACTAGCTATCATCATAAAAGTTCCAGTCTAACTTTTATTTCAAATTGATGATAAGGAAGAGCAGAAGGTAGAAGGGAAAGACAGGGAGCAGCAGAATATTTTGGAGATCCACTGGGTCCACTCTGGGCAGGATCTTGATTTTGCATTGCTATTTTCATACATCTATCAAAGACCACCAGAGGGAGCTTCTGCATTTCAGTCCCATTCATAATCATTAATTAAACTTAACTATATGGGGACCCATTTAAATTCATGTAGTTCACGAATCTTAAAGAAAAATCCAACTATAGACCAACATGTATTTACATACAGGAAATCTTCATAAAATTCTACACTTTTATCTGAAACTACCAAGCTGATTTTTCAGCGTCAATGTGATCAAAAGAGAAAGAGAAAAACCAGTGAATAATTAGGAACAGTTCATCCTAAGTTAGCACATAGTGATATATAAAGAGACTGAAATTGGCCAAGAATTTCAATTATTTCCTTTTCCTCTTTTTCTTTTCTTTTCTTCCTCTTTTCCTCTGTCCCTTCTGTCCTTCCTTCTCGTTCTCCCTTCCTCCTTTTATTCCTTCCATCTTGTCTGTCTGCCTTCCTTAGTATCTTCTTTTTTTTCAGTTATAAGGACACTTAAGTTTAGAAAGTTCTAAGGACTAAAAGTCAAAACTACGGGTTTTAGACCTTTTTTGGCTATAGATTATAATGTCTTGCAATAAATTGAGCACCTGTTATTTGTAAGATATTATTCTAAGAGATGGGATTATAGCAATGAAACTGTTTTCAAGGAGCTTATATTCTAGTGGGAGAAATTGAAATTGAAACACTCAGGAGATTACTTTTTTATCTTGATAAATGCTATTTAGTTAAAAAAAAAATCACTGATAGTAGGATGGGTTGCAGCAGAAATGGGCTGCCTTACATAGGTGGTCAAGAAAGAACTCTTTAGAGAGTAAAATTTAAATTATGCTTTGAATGAAGTTAAGAGGCAACTATGGGATAATCACAAGGAAGAGCTTTAGATGCAGAGAGAATAGAAATGGAAATAACTCTGGAAAGAGAAAGAAAGAGGACCACTGCAACCAAAGAACCACCCAGTTTAGGGATGTAAAAAGAGAGTCAGAAGTAGGCAGGTCAGGTCCCCTAGTATTCTATTTGCTTTCCAAGGGGGCGTTTTTATTCTAAGTGAGCTCCCTGAAGACTTCTGAGCATAACAATAACATGATCTCTTTCATGTTCTAAAAATATCACACTGGCTGTTACTTGGAGAGAAGTTTGAGCAAGGCATAAGAAAGTGTTGAATAAAATGGAAGTAGTAAATCCAGAGAGAAAGCTTTTAGTATATCTCATGGAGAAGATAATGCTGACTTTACTAAAATGATCTAGATGGAAGATGCAAATATTGTGAATATGGAGACAACAGAACTTGAGGATGGATTAAACAAAGCAAGTGAAAGAAACATGGATTTAAGACTGACTTCTAGTATCATTTGTCTGGGCAAATGGAAGTATTAAATGAGATAGACAAAGGAAAGAATGAACTTGGGCCAATTAGAAGTCTCGGCGTGTTTGGCTTTCTGTAACAAGAGGACCTGTACAGTTAGCTGCCGTGTAAACAGAGATTCAAGAGAAAGGACAGTCAAGATAGATAAATGTGATTATCAACAGCATATAGTTGGATGAGAATACATGGAGAAGACTACTAAAGGCCGACTCGGGCACGTCAACACTTAGAGGTAGAAACAAAGGGAAACTGAAAAATAGGTGAGAAGGAGCTTTCAGAGAAGAGGAAAATCCTCGATGACAGAGTTTACTCAGAATACAAATGAAGAAAGTTTTTTTTTTTTTTAAATGGAGAGATCAGTCTTTTAGGGTAGCAGTGCTGCACAGAGGAAGCCGGATCCCATATAGCTGGCCAGAGTTTGAGTCCTGGCCCTGCGAGCTCGAAAGACACACCAGGTGCATTTATGGATGTCCAAGATCATGATGGAATGGAGACATAGTGGAGATTGCAGTATGTGACCAGTTCCCATGAAAGGTGCTTTCTCCCTCTCTTTTTCTTTTCTCTGTCATGTACATATGCATACTTTGTCATTAAACGTAAGAGAGAAAAGGATCACATATGCTGCATACAAAGGTTACTGACAGTTAAAGTAAGAAAGGATTAAGGGACCTGAAGATGAAGTAATGGTTACATAGCTAGACTCTCATGTAGTCCACTGCAGTTCAAGTCCCAGACCCAGCAACTTAAATCACACTGGGCATGTATGCATGTATGCTCAAAATCCCAAGAGGAGAATGAAGGAGAAGGAATTGGGGAGTGATTTTTCACTTTCTGTCTCTCTGGCAAGCACAAGCACCCTATAGCAGAAGTCTCTCAAACAAAACAAAACAAAAAACAAAGAAAATTAAAATTAATTTCTGGATCTATGAGAAAGAGTAGTGACTTGGAGCAAGTGTAGTTTTAGTGCAGACAGAGCAGAGGGCATAGTGGCCAATTGGGGTATAAGAAAGAAGACTAAATAAGAAAGCTTATATCATGAAAATGCACAAATCATTCAGGAATTTTGTAGGAAAGGAAGTCAGATTTATGAAACAGAATCTAGAGAAAGCATGAAAACTAATAAGATTCTGTTTTGTGTTAGGGCAGTAACTATTACAGTGTTTATGTATAGTGGTGAAGAACCCTTTTTAGATATTTTGATCTAAGATACTTATCTTTCAAATGAGTAGGACAACAATTTTCATAGTATGGAACATAGCTTTAAACTAATAACCTGAAGCTGGAATGCATTTCCTTCTGCAATTATCCATAACTGATTAGAAATGTGGTCACATTGACTAGAAGAATTGGTTCAAAGAATGTAGACAGGGTAAAGAGAGAAATAAAGGCCAAAAAATAAATTGAAAGAGAAAAGTACATGAAATATTTCCATAGAAAAAATGATTTTTTTTTGATGAGAAAGAGTAAATCAGCTATAATAGGAAACAATGGCCATACTGCGAGACACTTGATTTGCCAATGTCAGAGACAGTGTAGGTACTCATGGTAGGATTGGGAAAGTAGGAGAGATTAGAAATAGATTCCCAGCTACACAGGTTGGGCTAACAATCTGCGCTAACCCAGCAGTCTCGGATGCTTGGTTGTCACTGATGTAACTGGGAAAGCAAAGCATGGTGGAGTTGATCCTGGTAGTCAGAGGGTGCTTATTTAATGATCTGGTTATGACAAGAGAGTTACAGCACCTCACAGCATCGGGGGAAAGGAGCCAAGGTCATTGGTACCCATCCACAGGATGCTGACTCCCCAGAGCCATTGGTGAAGGCAGGTTTTAGGAGAAAATGTACTATTGACTTAATTAATTCACTTATAAGCTCTGTCCATCTTTTGACATTTGTAAAATGGACACACTTAGTCCACAGTGTAATTGTGAGGAATTTGGGGGGAAATAAAATCTCTAAGTGTAGGGATTGTTTTCCTCTTTAAACTCTGTGAAGGTACATTGATAATGGCAATAAAAACTACAACTAGAAATAAGATACATTTCACTATGTCTCTAATTTTGTGGGGTTTTTTTTTAACTTCATCTTTTTTTTTCACATTATTTATTATTTGTTTTTTGTATATACTTTCAATCATATTATTTGACTTACAATGGGACCATTTCGATATGTGCACATTTCTCCCCAGACCTGTTGATCAAAATATCTTTAACAGGTAACACCACACCTCCCCATCCCATCAATGCTCTACCTCTGTATCTAATTTTGTGTTTTTAAGAAGTTTCTGGGGACCAGCAGGTGACATAATGACTATGTCATTGAACTTCCACATAGCTGACCACAGTTTGAGTCCTGGACCAGAGGCTTAAACTCACAACAGGCATGTGTTTATGTGTGCCCAAAATCCCAAGAGGAGAATGGAGGAGAAGGGATTGTGGTGTGGCCACCCACCCTGGGGGTGATTTCTCACTTTCTGTCTCTCCAGCAAGCACATGTGCCCTATAGCAAAAATTTCTCTCTGTAAGCAAAAATTCTCTAATAGGGAGGTAGGATTTCTAAAAATAAACATACTGATAATTATGCAAAGTTAACTTCAGTACAACCTAAGTAACATTTCAGTAGACTACTATATCTGTACCACTGAATGTTATAAACTATGATTAGTAGAGGACCCTATAAAAACCACCATGGGTATCAGGAGGTTTTACAGATACTGACTCAGAGAAAATTAAATAAAAACCAAGGAGTCCTATCAGAGAATCTCACTCTGAGGGTAAGAGAATGGAGATGAGATCTAATTCTAACCAGTTGATACTAATCTAGCTATACATAGGAAACGGTGATTCAATTTCATTTTTCAACATGGTCTCAGGGAAAACAAGTATATTTTCCTCATTTTATCATGGACTTTGTGACATTTTAAGGCCCTCATGAGTTAAGCAGCATGATATTCCACAAAGTCCTGGCCTCTGCCCCAGAGAGAAGGTTGGTCTGCCAGTAAAATCTCAGTATAGAGACCATGGGAAGCCACAGAGAAGGAAGGAAAAGAAACTGAGAATCAAGTATAAGCTTAGAGGAAACTGAGGCCAAGCCATGGTAGCACATGCTGATTGACCCTACTCTTCCACAGGCTCAAGTTGCTGGGGAGACCTGCGTCCAATTTTCAACCTACTCCCAAAAGCTACATGCCCATGGTACCACTTACTCAAATGGCTGTGGCAGGAGGCTTACAAAAGAGCAAGATCCTGTTTTTAATTAGTATGTTTTTATTTATTTTTACACTTTCAAAATGTACACTTAATCACTGTGCATCTTTATAGTGTGCAAGATGGTTGTAAGACCCTGTTTAAGGAAAGAAAAAGAGGAGCCAGCAGGTAGGTTAGTGGTTAAGGTGCTGGACTCCCACATGGCCTATTATGTTTTGAGTCTCAGACACAGTGGTTTGAAAATCGTGCTGGGTACATGCGAGCAAGTGCCCAAAATCCCAGGAGAATGGTGGAGAAGGGGCTGTGGTGTGGCCATCCCTCCTGGGGGATGATTTCTCACTTTGCCTCTCTCTGTCTCTCTCCTCCCTGGTTTTTGCATCCTATGGCAAAAATCTTAAACCAAGTTAATAAATAAATAGGGTAAATTAAAGGGCTAGGGGATATCCCTAACTCATGAAATCAAAACTTGACCAGTTCATTGATCAAAGAAAGGAGGAATCCTAAATTGAAAAAGTAAATAATTTTTAAAATAATAATTTGACCCAACCTGTGGCATAGTTGATAGTAAAGTGGACTGCAATGCTCAAAGTCACGTGGCCAACAACAGATTTAAATCCTTGGGTCGGCCTGATAGGTGCACATACACTAGTGCACCTGCCTAAGATCTTGGCAAGCTAGAGGGCTGCGGAAAGGGATCTCCGCATAATAAGACTTTAATGAAGATGCTTATCTGTCTCTGTCTCTCATGCATATGTGCATGTTCTCTACCATGAATAAAATAACTTAATTTTTTTCTAATTTTCCAGAGAGAATGTGTACTCTCCTGAGAGAGACAAGAAGGGAGGAGGAAAAAGCACCCCCTAATGGGGCATGATCACACCATAATGCACCCTGCTTCATTTCTCTATCCTATCAAGGTTCTGGGCATGCATATGCACATGACCTGAGTGTTTTTCAAGATGCTAAGTTTAGAATTCAAACCGCAGGTAGCCATGTAAGGTCTAGTTGTTAACCATTAGGCCAGGGGGCCAACCCAAAATCTTAAAAAGTAATACTAATTAGATAAAAAGAAAAAAATAAATCAAATGATGATATTTCCCCTCACTTTTTCCAAGCTGAAAATGTATGAAGATATTTTATAAATGGCATTAGCCAAAGGTTTATAATGTTCAAACAAAAGTCCCTCCCCCCCCACCGCCCCCACTTCATTAGAATTTCTATCACTCTGGAGCAGGCTCTCACTAGCCCTTGGATAGATGCAAGAGCTCTCTGGCTGACTTTTTTTCCAACACTCT
>NW_006159463.1:3849672-3867116 GCF_000334495.1 Tupaia belangeri chinensis | reverse complement strand
TATCCCTTGGATCGATGCAAGAGCTCTCTGGCTGACTTTTTTTCCAACGCTCTTTCAGCTTTAATTTCTCCCTCCAGGTTCCCAGAATAATCTTCCCAAAGCACAGCTCTGATCATACTGCTTCTCTGATCCAAAGCCTTTGGTGGTTCCTCCCATTTCCTAATGAGACAAACCAAAGCATTTCATGGGAATTTACAGCAAAGCCTCAAAATGTCTCAGCACTCCACTTTAAATATCCTACACTTCAGCTAAACTGCCGTATTGGTCTCCAGAGCTACCCTGTGCTTTTCGGTCTCCACACTTTTCTTTTCTGCCTACCTAAATGTTCCATTTTTCAAGGTTCAGTTAAAAATATTACCTATGAAATGAAATTGCCTTTGATCTCTCAACTCAGAGGTTATTTATCAACCTTGAAAGCATTTTGTTTGCACATACACTTTGACAGGACTTGTCCTGTTTTAGTTTGGAGTAGAGCAGAGGGAATACTTCAGTTTTGTTTTTAGTTGTATCAACCCCCTCACACCAGAACACAGTTAATACACATTTATGCAAATTAATGTTTTTACACAATTAATATTTTTCTTCTTCCCCATGTCATTAGTTAGAAATATTAAATGACAATTCAGTGGACAATTTGTTGATAAATATCTCTCCTTAGAGTACTTAAATATATTACTGTGTTTTTTTCCCTAACACTGAGGACATCTAGGCTTTTCTGTCTTGTCTTTCACATCTGCTCACCTATAACTAGTAACATTCTATGAAACATTCGTGTCATAAAGTTAGAGAGGTAGTCAAAAAAAACTGCTGACTTAGAAAATAACTTGGTTATATTTAAAAACAAATGCTTATTATTCAGGATACTTGAAAAGAAAAGAAAAAGATAAACATGAGAAATTAGAAAAACAAATGGATTGAGGATATGAATACATAAGTCAGGAAAAAATACAGGCTAAACATCTGAAAGCTGATCAACCTCAGTACTTACCTGAGCGATTAAAAATACAATTCCATACACCCAACTAGAAAAAAACGTTAAAGATTGGGAGTATCAAATGTTGGCAAAATTATGGAAAAGCAGATGAGCTGTTGCATGGCTCATGTGAGTGGTACATCTACCATGGGGTGAGTATGGGGAAGATCTGGCTATTTGGATGAAGTTTTTAAGTGAAAACATTTTGCTTTCTACCAGTCAGAATTTCTTCTTGGGAGAAGGCAAGAGTATAGAGAAGAAAGCAGGAGAAAAAATAGAGAAGCATGAATGACATTTGTGGGACTCAGAAATGGTTTATCACCTGTTGATGATAACATGCATGGTATTCTCAACTGGACTGGTCTGAGAAGTATTTCATGTTAAGTGAATTCCCTTTACAAGCCAAATGATGTATTGTGATTGAATGTTTAAAAAAATAATGAGAATAAAAAAAATAATAAAAAAGAAATTAACTCTATCGAAAGAATCAAGCATATTTAAGAATGAGGCATATAAAAAGAAGCTCAATAGATCATTTCTTTATAATCATTGAAAACTAATGCCTATTGCTTCTTTAATGACTATATAATCAAGTATATTTTATATAATATGTAATAATTAAAAGGAAAGTATAAATTATGAATTAAATCATTGAAAATTGATAGTTAAGATATCACTATGATGGTACCAGCAGTTGGCATAATGACTATGTTGCTAGACTCCCATGAGGTCCCGGTTCAAGTCCAGAACCTACTGGCTTAAACTCTCACCAGGTGCATGTGCATGCATGCCCAAAATCTTGAAAGGAGAATGGAGGAGAAGGGATTGCGGTGTGGCCATCCCCCTGGGGGATAATTTCTAGCTTTTTCTCTGTCTCTCTCTGTCTTTCTGGCAACTGCATGCACCCCATAGCAAAAAACTCTCTCTCAAAAAAAATATATCACTATGATATTTAAATTAAAATACTACATATTTCTATTGTTACATTCATTTATACATATAAATGCATTATAAATGTCAGAAAGGTACTTGATCAATTCCAAACTATGGAGACCTTGAGAAAAGGGAAAACAAATGGCTAAAGCCCTACTTTTGATAATATCCTCCTTATTTTTACAAACATGTGGAAGAATATAGACACTTCTACCTACTTTCACCTATCCAATTTTATACAATTTTATTAAACTATACATATACGTTTATACCAAACTCTTTTGTCACTAAAGTATCATTTATTTCATGAATATATACAGAAGTCAGTAGATACATACAAATGAGTCTTATATTTTTAAATTGTTCTATGTGAAGATATATACACACACACACACACTAATGTATTTTCTGAGATTATATCATGAACACTGGGTTGTTTGTTTCTGAGGTATTTATTTACCTATTTATTTTTTAGATTTTTACCATAGGGCTCATGTGCTCCCTGGAGAAAGACAGAGACAGAGAAAGCGAGGGATCCCCCTCCCCACCACCACCAATCCGGAATGGTGATACCACAATTTCCCTCTCCTCCATTCTCCTCTTAGGATTTTGGGCATACATTAGCTAGCATGTTTTTCAAGCCCCCTGGGTCTGAGATTCAGATCATAGAGTCTGTCACATGGAATCCAGCACCTTAGCCAGCCCACCAGCTCCTGGCCCTACTAGGTTCTATTTTTTAACCCCATAGATTAAAAAGTCTCTAAATCCGACTTTATCTCTTACCTCCATTCACAGCCTTCTTTTCCCAGATAATCAAGTACAACAAACCAATAGTCCATTTCAAAATGGAATGCTTTTTAAAAATAAGATGTTAAATGTGCTTCTTTTAACTTCACTTTCTCAGTTGTAAAATACTACATGATACTCCTTGCACAGCAATTCATGGAGTCTGATTTCTACATCTGTGATGATTATATAATCTTTCATAGTATGGTTGCATCCTAATTTACTTAACATCCCCCATCATTATTTACTTTTCCCCATGTTATGATTAGAATATTGCTACAAATACAAGCTTATTTTTACTGTATTTTTGAATAACTTTTTTCTTTTATTGCAATAAAATAGAGTTCCAAGGATTGGACTTTTGGATCAAAATCTATAATAGAAGCACAGGGTACCTGAGGAATGGGGGAGTTTTGGTGAGAAAATAAAATTAACAATTGTTTAAAAATAATTGGAATAATAATAATAATGACTGGGAAAAACAATGAAAAGATTTTGAATGATGAAGTGGGGAAATTAATGTCTCTGTATTGACTGACATGCATGGCATTCCCTTTTGAAAAAGCAATGTAGTACACTGTAAAGTTATATGCAATCCAATGTAATATAAAGAAGATTATGATGATAAAAAATTTAAAAAGAAAAGAAAATTAACAAACATTTTGTAGTCAGTTAGGACTTTGATGGTCATAGTAAAGAGATCTGTCAATTCTACCACTAAAAGTTTTAAATCTTGAGAAAATGAGGTTACCACTGTATATATAGAGAGAGAGAGAGAGAGAGAGAGAGATTGATTGATTGATTGATATTTTTTGGTAATTGAATCTAGGGAATCAATTTCTACCACGCTGATGAGACAAGGGTCTCCAAAGTGACTCCAGCAATAGGACTACTTTTCATGTCCAGAACCTAAAAGCAACAGAGGTTGAGGATATGAAAAGGAGAAAAAACATTTCTGTTCAGTACATTCCTTTATATACCAAGAACTGCGGGAAAGGGAAGGTGAAAAAGGAGAAAACTGAAGAGATATCATCATCTAGCCAAGTCTGACTCTCCAGATCCTAAGGAAGTATTTTACACTTGGAGATGCCCTTTCTTACTTTAAATTTTTCATAAACATAAAATAACTTTTAGTTGTTATATTTATTTAATTTGATGTTTGTTTTTGTTTTGTTTTGTCATAGGGTATGTGTGCTGACCGGAGACAGACAGACTGAGAGAGAGAGAGAGAGAGAGAAAGTGAGAAATCACCCTCCTGGGGGGAATGATCATGCCACAATCCGTTCTCTATTTTCCTGGGATTTGGGCCATACAGACACATGCACCCAACATAATTTTCAAGTCACGAGGTCCATGACTTCAAACCACATTTGGTCATGTGGGAGTACAACATCTTAACCACATCACCTGCTGATCCCTAAGTTGTTTGAAAATTCTTTTCATTTGTAGATTTTTTAAATATGAATGCATGTCTTCCATTGGCATATGCATTCATCCACCATTTAATATGAATTTGGTGTCTTTTACCAATTTTGGTGTTTCTAAGATGACAAATTCATAAAGTCGGACTAGGAGTATCCTTTTCTGTCTCTGAACAGGACAAAAGTTCTGTATGAGATACTTTAGGGATCACCTAATCTCCCTTTGTTCTAAAGTTCATCAGTTGTAGTGTGTGTGTGTGGAAAAGCCAACAGCAAAGTCAGAGGAGGCTGGATAGTGAGGGGGAAGCTTTCTGTGTTGTCTTCTGTCTCAGGTCACATCAGGGGAACTTTTCCCTTCCTGGTGCGGAAACAACCCTCCAGCAGAGAATATCGATGATGTGATGTGCTTTGCTTTTATTTTTAATTGACATACTAATTTTACATACTTACTGGGGGCTTTTTATTGTGACTTTTCTATACATTAATGTAGTGTATAACAAAATCAGTGTAATTATCATTCCAACATTTCAAATATTTATTTTGTATTGAGAACATTAAAAACCACCTCTTTTTGCTATTTTGAAATATACGGTAAGTTATTATTAACTATGGTTACCCTTCCATGCTGCAGAACACTAGAACGTATTCCACTTATCTAGCTGTAATTTTTTATCCATTAACTAAAATCTCCCTATTTCTCCTGCTCTGTGCCCTTAATGGGCTCTGGTAACCACTATTCTACTCTCTAGTTCTATATTCAACTCTTTCAGTGTCCACATCAGTGACTGTAATTTTTCTCATCTTATCTAGCTGGCTTAATTCATTTACTATGTCCTCTAGGCTCACTCATTAATTCCTCAAATAACAGAATTTCAATTTTAATAACTTACTAGTGTTCTTTTGTGCATGCACACATTTTCTTTATCCATTTACTTGTTGTTAGAAACTTAGGTTGAGGCTAATATCATGCACACTGTAAGTAGTGCTGCAATAAACACTGGTATGCAAATGTCTCTGTGACTCACCAATTTCCTTTCCTTTGGATATATACTTAGTAATTCAAGTTGCTTGATCATATGGAAGTTCTGCTTTTAATTTTTTTGAGAATCCTCCAAACTGTTACCTATAACGTCTATAATAATACATATTCCCACCAACAATTTAGAAGAGTTCCCCTCTGCATCTCACCAGCCTTTATCATTTTTTTGTATTTTTGATATTAGGCATTGAAAATGCAGTGAGGTTACATACTACTATGATTTTCATAACATTTATCTGAATGATAAAGTAATGTCAAGCATTTTTTTTTCATATGCTTTTCGGCCATTTATATGTCTTCTTTTAAGAGTGCATGTTCAGATCATTTTTTTTTTAATTTTTTTTTTTCTACAGGGCACGTGCACTCGCCAGAAAGACAGAGACAGACAGAGAAACATAAAGCGAAAAAAATCCCCCCCCAGGGGGTATGGCCATGCCGCAATCCCTTCTCCTCCATTCTCCTCTCAGGATCTTGGGCGTGCATGCACATGCGCCCAGCGTGAGTTTAAGCCACCGGATCTGGGACTTGAACTGCAGTCGACCACATGGGAGTCCAACAACATAGCCATTACACCATCTGCTGGTCCCAGATCACTTACTTTTTAATCATGTATATTTTCTGCTGAGTTTGAGTTCCATGTATATTCTGGTTATTAATCTACTGTCAGTTGTATAGTTTACAAATATTTTTCTAATTCCGTAGGTTGCCTTTTTATCTGTCGATTGTTTCATTTGCTGTATAGAAGCTTTTTAGTCTGACATAATCAGAACTGTCTATTTTGCTTTTGTTTCCTATGCTTTTTCAAAAAGTATTTTCTTTTGTGAGAATGAGAGACAAAAACAAGTACCCTCAATAGGGTCTTACATCATGATTATTCCTCCCTCAGCATTTGCACTCAGAAAGAATCATGGGTGGACATGTCCAGTATGTACAGGTCAACCAAGAAGCTAAGAAACTGAATCTGTAATCTTCCATATGGATCCATCCAGCATTGCTTCAGTAGCATGTTACAAAGTCAGGCCAAACCTGTGCTTTTAAGGTGTTATCCAAAAATTCTGCCTAAAGCAATCTACTGAAGCATTTATCTTGTATTTTTTTTTCTAGCAGTTTCATAGTTTGGGACCTTATACTTAACTATTTACTTTAATCATATATGATTAAAGGGGTCTAATTTCATTCTTCTGCCTAAGACCATCCAATTTGTCCTGTATCATTTATTGAAGAATGATTCTTTCTCCTGCAGTGTGCATTTTAATTATATACATTATATTATTTATCAACAGGTGATAAAAATGTTCTAACCCTAATCTGTTTATTATGGATTTTTTATATATTTAAGAAGTATTTATATTTTCATCCATGTTAGTTACAGAAACGAATTTGTCCAAATAATGCATATTTTTAAACTGGGAATGTTGTATCACTTTCTATATATATTTGGAAAAAGAGAATCCATTCTAACAGTTCTTGTGAATATTATAACTTTTATTTTCTATATATAAGGAATCAAATAAAAATAGAATAAAGCTAGATGAATACCATCTAAACAAAGATATTTTTGTCTCAAATATGTTTACTCTTTTCTCTCTAAGGAAATAGGCCACTTTTAGAAGGACAAGAGAATGTTTAGTCTTTTATTTTCACATTGCTACACCTGGAAAAAATATAATCTAATCAAATGCAGATGAGTATTTAAAAGAAATTCATATTTTGGGCTGTGTTCCCAGAATGAATGGTGAATTTTAAGGTTTACCCTTCCCTGATGTGAAGAAGCCCATCTGAGGGGGATTGGAGCTGACAATAGTCTGAACTCTAAATTTGGAGCTATCTGGCCAGATACCATGTTACATATCCTTCAATTTCCCCCAAAAGAAATTTCTTTGTGGACAAAGTGCCAAATAATTCCTGATTATTAAGATTACCATTTCAGAAACTCGTGAACTATAACCCTGAGCCGCATTTTTCAAAGGGTTTTTTAGCAGAAAATCTCTAAGACATCCAGGCAAAAATGAGTTTCTTTTAGATACATATATTAAAAACACTTTCCTTAATACAGGTAATGAATACTTTTAAATAGCATGATCTATTAGAGCCTTTCCTACACTCTGCCTGGAAACAACCTACAATATTCTCCAGAAGACTGATACCATATGCAATTTTTCTCCAAACTTAAGATCATGATATACACATATATATAAAATATACATATATATTTATACATTTTACTTTAATTTCTTTCATACATTCAATCACTATACATCACTTAGCTTGTAAAGTGAATTTTTCAACATGAACATACTTCACACCAGTCCAGTTGGAGGATACTATACATGTTTTTATCAGCAGATAATAATCCATTTTTGTGTCCCATTAATATCTTGCCTCTATTTTTCTCCTTAATGTCTTTCCTGAGACTCTTCTTCTCCCACTGTTTCCAGTATCTATAACCATTTACTGTGTTTCTATATCCCCTAGTCTTTCAGTTTCAGCCATAGAGTGCCATATATTAAGTGGAGACATACAATGTCTCTCTTTCTTAGCCTGGCTTGTTTCACTCAGCAGTAAATCTTCCATAGTTGTCCACTTTCTATCAAAATCCAGGGTCTTGTTTTTTTATGGCTGAGCAGTATTCCAAAAAGTCTATGTAACACACTTTTTCAATCCATTCTTCTGTTTATGGACATCTGGGTTGGATCCATGTCTTGGCAATTGTAAATAATGCCACAATAAGCATAGATGTGCAAGTACTTTTCTGACTAGTATTCTCCTATCCTTTGGGATATCCAGAAGATAGATATCCAGAAATGGGATTGCTGGATCATATGGTAGTTCTATTTTTAGATCCTTGAGTAATCTCCATATTGTTCTCCAGAGTGGCTGGACAAATTTACATGACTGTCAGCAATGTGAGAGAATTCCCTTTCACCACAGCCCTACCAACACATTTTTAATTTTTTTAATCTTAGTCATTCTGACTGGGATTAGGTGGTATCTCATTGTGGTATTGATCTGTATCTCCCTTATGATGAGGGATGTTGAACATTTTTTTCATGCATTTTGACTGTTCATGGCTTCCTTAGAGAAGGTTTGTTTTCTTTTGCTTTGTTTGTTTTTATTTTTTTGTTTTGTTTTGTTTTTTTCCAGGTAAGTTACTTGAGTTTGTGTTTTCTGGTTATCAATCCCTTATCTGAAGCATAGTTTACAAAAATATTCCCCAATTCCAAGGGTTGTCAATTCACATTAATTACTGTGTCTTTTGCTGTGCAAAAACTTATTCTGGTATAATCTAATTTGTCTATTTTGGGGATTATTGACTGTGGTTTGTGGGTCTTATTTAAGAAGTCTTTGCCTTCCCAATGCCTCCCAGAGTTTCCCCTGTGTTTTCTACCAGTAGTTTTATGGTTTTACATCTTTTGTTTAGATCTTTGATCCATTTTGAATTGAATTTTGTCAATGGTGACAGGTAGTGGTTCAGATTCATCTTTCCGCAGGTAGATAGCCAGTTTTTCCAGCACCATTTGCTAAAGAGATTTTCCTTTTCCCACTGGATTGATTGGTGCCCTTTGTCAAAAATCAGTTGACTGCATGTTTTTGAGTTTATTTCTGGGGTTTCTATTCTGTTCCATTGGTCCACATGCCTGTTTTTGTGCCAATATCATACGTTTTGATTATTACAACTTCGTAATATATTTTGGGGTCAAGGATTGTGGTGTCCTTTACTCCGCTCTTCTTACACAGGGTTTCTTTGGCAATACAAGTCTTTTATGATTCCAGACAAATTCAATGGTCATCTTTGCTAGAACTGTGAGGAATTTCTGTTACTCTGGTTGGAATTCCATTAAGTATGTAGGTCAATTTGGGTAGGTAGTTTTAAAAATTACTTTAGGTGAACCATGAGAATTCTGTAAATACTAGGGAAGCATGTAGGATCAATCTAAAGGATTGGTTGATTAGGTTGACAGTGAAACTTAAGTCCTCCTCTAGTCTTCTGGGCAGCTCTGGCTGCCCTAGAACCCAACTAGTGCATGAAATTGGAGAAATCAAAACACTTGCTATTTGCATTTCTCGACTGAGAACTGTAAGATGGAAAGCATGATACAGAACCACTCCCAGAAGAATTGAGTCGATTATACGCACTTCTATCAAGATGTGTTTTAATATTTATTATTTTCCCTTGCCCTTATTTCTAATAAACTAATTTGACAAATGAGGTTTGTGACTGGGCTTAAGATAAATGCAGATATAATAACGAATAATGCCAACACATTTATTTGTACAAAAGTTTAAATGGAAGCATTTTGTGCATTCATTAAAATACTCATAGATTATCACAGTTGTCTTGCTGTGCTCTCATGGAGATATGAAATATTAGTCATTAAGGATTCAGTGAGAAAATTGCAAATGCCTGAAATTAAATCTAATTTTGTGCATTAAATCAAGAAGTTTCTATTGTTGAATTTGAGGTCATTTCAGTTCAACAAATATTGCTAGACACTTTAATAGGCACTAGGGATAAAAGGATTAAAATATCCAGAGAATTCTCTGAACAAGCTTTGTCTTTAATTGGTAAGGTGGAATAGCAGAAGAATGTTCTATGTGACATGGGGTTAACGGGAATGGATGAAGTACTACAGGTACTTTAACAGGTCTGGCATGAGTGCAAGGAGATCTGGGATTAGGCTGAGACGTGAGGAGGATGGTATCTCTATACAGATGATTTCCATACCATACTAAGAAGTTTGGAATTTTTCATATATACACAAAAAAGTCAAGGTGGAGGCTAAAAGATAAAATTTGGAGATAATTCCTATAGTCTAGGCGATGGAAAATAAAGGCTACATTTGTTCAGTAACAAATGTTCACCTAGAAACACATATGTCAATCAAGATTTGGACACAGGGCTAGTCCATGGTGAGCACAATAGTTTCTTTTATCCTGACACTTACAATTCTTTATAAACTATAAGTAAATAATAAATAACTACACGTATGGGAAATACAGTGAAGGAAAAGTTATATTGTTACTAGTGTACATTACAAAGTTATATAACCTTTTCTACAGAGGCCAGAGAAAGCTTTTCATAGGTAGTGATGTCCAGGATGAAACCAAAATGAAAAGTTGCATTCACACTATTGGGACAATAAAGGGGTTGAAGACATGGGAAGGGGAGGGCCTATTTCATTCAGAAAAATAAAACTAATAAGAGACTAGAGAAAGGACTGAATGCTAAAGGAACCAAGCCAGCATGACTAGAGTAGGAGTTATTAAGACTGAATGGATAAAGGTTTTTAGCATACACTAGAATGCATGCAAATACTGAAACATTTTGGTAATCTTTCTTAAAAAAAGATGTGATTGTTTAATATACCTTCTTTGTTTCTACTCTATAGTGCAATGAGAAGTTAGTAATATTTTGCCATGTCGAACTGAACATAAATTTATACTGTATGAAGCTCATATACTATATACAGTATGCAATATATGTATTATACAGTTGTTAATAAAACCATCAGAATACTAAAAAAAAGAAAAGAGTGATGCCAGGTGAAGGTAAAGTGGTAGCAAAGCAAGATCAAAACAAGGGCTTTTAGATTTTATTCAAGGGTCAATAGGAGCCCATTGAAAATTTTAAGTATAGGAGCCAGCAGGTGGCATGGTGGTTATGGCACTGGACTCCCACCTGGCCAACCACAGTTCAAGTTCTCGACCGGTTGTTTGCTTTCTCATTTTCCCTCTCTCTCTCTCCCTTCCTCTCTTGTCAAATTAAAAAAAAAAAAATAACAGATAAATTTAAATAAATAAGTAAATCTTTTAAAAATAAACATTTTTAAGTGTAATATATTCTGTATTTTAGAAAGATTATTCTGACTTCAGTGTGGAGGCTACACTAGATGTGCTGAAGTGGTTATGGAAAACTGAGTTAGTCTGTCAGAACTTTCTTAAAGAGGTTTTTTGTTTGTTTATTTCTGGGTTTTGTTTTTTGTTTGTTTGTTTTTGCTATAGGGTGTGTGCGCTCGCCAGACAGAGAGAGACGGAGAGATAGAAAGCGAGAAATTGGGGGGATGGCCATGCCGCAATCCCTTCTCCATTCTTTTCTCAGGATCTTGGGCACAAACGCACATGCACCCGGCATGAGTTTTAAGCCACTGGGTCCAGGATGCAAAGCGCAGTTGACTACATGGGAGTCCAGTGACATAGCCATTATGCTAACTGCTGGTCCCAGTCTGTCAGAACTTTCAACAGAGCAGCTGCACGCTTCACTGGTATATGGCCACTGTCTAGCAGTGTCTGGGTATTTCATATTATTAATTAATAGTAAATGTTTGAATGATTATTTCCCTATTTTTTATTTGACCCCCAAATTTCTTAAATGACAGTTACGTTTTTCAAGGTCTGAAAGCTTAACATCTGTGGGGGAAACAAAACCTTGTACCATTAAAGATAAAATGTCTCCAAAACATATTTAGTGTGTCCTTGTAAATGACAAGTGAAAAGACACATTGTTCCTCTGAGTTCCCCAAGTCTCAAGAAGGATATGCCAACAAAAAGATCAAACCTATAAATAGAAATTACTCACTACAATATCTGGTTTTCTATTTGTGTGAGTCAATTTTCAGAATTATACAAGATAACTTTTTTATTACCATTTATTGTTATATAATTCACATACCATAAAATTCATCTTTTGAAATGTTCAGTGCAGTTAATTTTATGTATTCACTAGGATGTGCAGCCATCTCTGCTAATTTTACAGTATTTTTATTACTCCCCCCCAGAAAAAAAACCCATGTCACCTTGAGCAGTAACTCCTGATTCCCCTGTCCCCCTCTCCAATCCTTAGTAACCACTGTTCCACTTTCTATTCAATAGATTTGGTATTTGGATTTTTTTATTTTTTATTTTTTGGAGATGTTTTTGCTATAGGGTGTGTGCGCTCACCAGACAGAGAGCGACAGAGAGACAGAAAGCAAGAAATCACCCCCTAGGGGGGATGGCCACACCGCAATCCCTTCCCCTCCATTCTCCTCTCGGGGTCTTAGGCACGCACGCACACACACCCGGCGTGAGTTTTAAGCCACTGGGTCCGGGACTCAAACCGCAGTAGACTACATGGGAGTTCAGCAACGTAGCCATTACGCTAACTGCTGGTCCCGCTCATTTTGTTTTTAAGAGATTTTTTACTAAAGGGTGCGCACACACACACACCAGAGAGAAAGAGAGACAGAATGAGAAATCACCCCTTGGGGAACAGCCATGTCATAGTCCCTTTTCCTCTATCCTCCTCTCAGGATTTTGAGCATGCATGCACATGTGTCCAGTGTGAGTTTCAAGTGGCCAGGTCCAAGACTTACAATGCAGTTGACCACATGGAAGTCCAGTACCTCAACCACTATGCCACCCACTAGCTGACTTTTGCCAATTTTTAATTAGTCGGGGTTTTTTTGTTTGTTTAAAAAAAAAAAAAAAAAACTGGTTTGGGACCAGTAGTTAGCGTAATAGCTATGTTGCTGGACTCCCATGTAGTCGACCGCAGTTCGAGTCCCGGACCAGGTGGCTTAAACTCACACCAGGCGCTTGAGCACGTATGATCAAGAGGAGAATGGAGGAAAAGGGATTGTAGTGTGCCCATCCCCCCTGGGGGGTGATTTCTCGCTTTCTGTCACTCTGTCTCTCTCTGTCTTTCTGGCTAGATGGCTAGCACACATGCCCTATAGCGAAAACTTCTCAAAAAAAAAAAAAAAAGAAAGAAAAAGAAACAAACAAACAAACAAAAAAAACAACTAGGTGAGTTGTTGTCTAATTAAAGTCTCCATATAAAGAATAACTCAGAGTACATACTGACAGGGATGGCTTATACCTGATTGCAAAGAAAATGTTTCCATTAACTCCATCATCCTCCTACAATTATAAAAGAGTTCTATCATTTTATTCAGTTTTCTGTTCTGTTTTTATCTTCAACTCTTATATTTATTTTTACAATGTTATTATCTTAATTTATATATATGTTATATGTATAGATATACAGACACGCACAATAAATTAAGCTGGTGTGTCTATATATCTATACATATATATTTATATATATGTGTGTGTGTATATATATATATAAATACAAAAATGATGAGATTTAATCCTTAGTAAAATATCATTCAGTATAGGAAAGCTCAGGAGAATGGTTTCATATATAAATGTCAACAAACATTCAAATAAGAATTAACACCAATCCTACTCAAACTCTTTCAAAAAACCAAGCTCATTATACCCCACAAGCATTACCCTAATACCAAAACGAACAAGAACACTATAGAAGAAGAAAATTACAGGCTGAACATAGATGAAAAAATTCCCAGTGAAATACTAGTAAATCATATTCTATAGCACATTCCAAAGATTCTTCATTATGATCAAATGGGTTTTATCCTGGGATGTAAGGATGGCTCAATATAAATAAGTGTGATACACTACTGTAACTGAATGAATGAATGACAAAAACCATATGGTCATCTCAATAGATGAGGAAAAAGCATTTGACATTTCAATAAATTGAGTATATAAAAACGGTACCTCAACACAATTAAAGCTGTATTTACAAACTCAAAAGATAACACTTTTGAGTAAAAACTTGGAAGGTTTTTCTCTAAAATCAGGAAAAAGGCAAAGATAGCCACTTTTATTCATCAAAGTACTTTAATTCCCTTTCATAGCAATTAGATAAGAGGCAATGAAAGTATCCAAATCAGAAAGGAAGAAGTTAAATTGTCTGTTTGCAGAGAGCAGGATATTATATGCAGAAGACCCTAAGAAATCCACAAAAAAAAACCCTATGAGAAATAATAAATTAATTCAATAAAGTTATAGAATACAAAATATACAAACAAAAATTACTAGCATTTTAGATCCTAACAACAAGGTGTAAAGAAATCCAGAAAACAGTCCAATTTTTAATGCTACAAAAAAAACAAATAAGTGAACAAAATGCTTAGGAATAAATTCAACAAGGAGATAAAATATCTGCACACTTAATACTATAAAATAGTGATAAAGGAAACTGAAAAGGCCTGAAGTGGAAAGATACCCTGGGTTCAAGGATTGGGCAACTACATTGTTAAAACGTTTTTACTACCCAAAGCAATCTATAGAGTCCATGCAATAGTTATTTTTTAAAAAATCTTAAGAACATTTTCCATAGAAATATCAAAACTAATCCTAAAATGTGAGTGAAACCACAAGAAAATCTAAATAAACAATGGTATAGATAACACACTCCCTGACTTCAAAATATACTACAAAGCTATAGGATGCAAAACATCATAGTACTGATAGAAAACAAATATATTGACCAAAAAAAGCAGAATAGAGAACCCAGAAATAAATACATGACTGTGCAGTTGATATTGGCCACTGCTGCTAAAGGTCATAATAAAGGAAAGCCTCTTTAAAAACAGTGCTGGAAAAATTGGGATAGTCAAAAGGAAAAGAATAAAATTAGTTCCTTATCTCACACTATATTTAAAAATCAATTCAAAATGTATTAAATATTTAAAAATTTTAAAAATTTAAAAGCTTAAACTATAAAACCAACAGAAGAAAACATAGGGGGAAGTTCTTCATATTCATTGTTCTTTACAAAATTTTGTATAGTGTTCCAAAGGCAAAAGCAACAAAACCAAAATAGTCAAAAGGTATCATGTCAAAATAAAATTCTTCTGCACAACCATGAAATAATATAGAGGTAACCTCTAAAATGGGGGAAAAATTTGCACACCATAAACCTGATAATAACCAAAATACATAAGGAACACAAATACTTAAAAGCAATAAAATCAGTAACCCTGCCTAAAAACAGGCAAAGGGCTTGAATAGATATTTTGCAAAAAAAAAAAAAAAAAATGCAGATAGCCAACAGGTATATATTTTTAAATGCTAGACATCATAGTCATCAGAGAAATGCAAATTAGAACCATAACGAGATATTACTTCACACATGTTAAAATGGCTATTAACAAAAAGATGAAAGGTAACAACTGTTAGTGAGTATATGGAGGAAAGCAAAACTTTGTACACTGTTGGTGGAAATGTACATTAGTACAACAATAGGAAAACAGTACAAATACGCCTCAAAAAATTAAAAATAGAACTATCATGTGATCCAGAAATTCTCCTCCTGGGAATATATACAAAAGAAATGAAATCAGTATGTAGAAGAAATGAATCAACTCTCATATTTATGCAGCATTCATAACAACAGCCAAGATAAGGAATCAACCTGTGCCCATCAATGGATGAACAGATAAAGAAAATGTAATACACAACAGAAAGAAATATCATTCAGTCATAAAAAAAGAAGGAAATCCTATCATTTGCAACAAAAGGGATAAATCTAGAGGGCACTGAGCTCAGCAAAGGACACAAGGCATAGAAAGATGAATATTATATGAATTTCATTTACATGTAGAGTCTAAAACTATCAAACTCATAGAAGCAAAAAGAAAATTGGTGGCTCTCTGGGTCTAGGGTCGGGGGCAGGAGAAATGGAGAGATAGTGGTCAGAGTACAAAGTTTCCTTTGGACAAAAGGAATAATTTTTTGAAATACACTGTTCAGCATTGTGATTATAGCTAACAATAATGTATTGTTGGGACCAGCAGTTAGCGTAATGGCTATGTTGCTGGACTCCCACGCAGTCGACCGTGATTCGCGTCTCGGACCCGGTGACTTAAAACTCACGCCAGGCGCGTGTGCATGCATGCCCAAGATCCCGAGAGGAGAATGGAGGAGAAGGGATTGCGGCATGGCCATCCCTCCTGGAGGGTGATTTCTCGCTTTCTGTCTCTCTGTCTCTCTCTGTCTGGCGAGCGCACGCACCCTATAGTGAAAAAAAGCTCTCAAAAACAAACAAACAAACAATGTATTGTAATCTTGAAAATTGCTAAGAGAGAAGATTTGAAACATTGTCACTATGAAAGGTAAGTAAGTGAAGTGATGGATATGTTAGTTTGATTTAATAATTTCATAATATACATGTATGTGTATATATATACACACATCTATACATATGTATATTATATACATATCACATTGTAAAACATTATAAAATATATAAATGATATAAAATATTTGCATTTTAATTTTCTCAATTAAAATATAACTTAATTTTTAAAATAAATAAATCATAAGAAGACATACAAAGCTTAATGCAGTATTCAATTTAGAGAGAATTTATTCCACAAAGGTAGCAGAAAATATTCCCAAAGCAGTGAAAACATTAATGATGGATGTGAAAAGCTATGCACTTAGAAAACTCAAGCAGAAATTATATCAGAAAACTTTAAAAGAATTATTGGGTATCATTAAAAATTTTTCATTCCTGAGAGGCAAAAAACTCATAATATTGGGACAAGAGCTCTGTTAGCTCAGGGAAACTTCAATAACTTAAAAAAACGCAAATGCATACTTGACACAAAAACTGGGTAAGACTGTAAGAGGTTCTTTATCTTTTATGTTTAGAATGAAATGGGGGTGAGTAGTCTGGAAAAATGTCAGAAAAGGCAGAATATTTCAAATATTTGAAGGCTAAGATGGTTAAGACTTGATCTCTATCTTCAAAATATTACATACTAGTGCATCACAGACAGTATTTTAGGACAGACATGTTAATTCACAGTAAGGATGAATTTGTAACCACTTGAGCTGTCCACAAATGTGACGGACCACTTGTCTGGGAGACCTCTGTCCAGATGCTGCTCTACAGGCTTTCAGACCTTTGTGAGACATCTAATCATATTTTCCTCTCCTAGGAAATCAGTTAGAAATAAAGAATTATGATTGCCCATCCTTATTCTCAAGTAATTCACGCGACGGTCTTTCTGAGAGAGAGAAAATCACATAGCAATCATGCAACATTGCCAAGGCCCTACAAACAATTCAGAGATTATTCAAGCTTGGGGTTTAATGAGTTCTTAAAAAGGATTTTGAACCTGTACCATATGAGGTATGTGTGTCTTGATAGTCCCTATCACTCAATTATTTCAACCTCAGGAGAGTATCTCAAAGGGCCAAAGTGGACTCACCCAGTATGACTATCCCACTCCTACAGTCTATATGTGCGGTAGGCAAAACTCCAAAAGATATAGGATTCAGATCTAATCAAGTAAATGAAAAAAAAAAAACACCAGAGGTTGACAATACTACAAAACTAACTCAACATACTCTAATTAATAATCATTAGAACAGAAAAGCCATAGACAAAAAAAAAAAAAAAAATAACCCATTGACATATTTTTAAAAAAAA
>NW_006159463.1:3821662-3849444 GCF_000334495.1 Tupaia belangeri chinensis | reverse complement strand
CCATAGACAAAAAAAAAAAAAAAAAATCACCATCTGACTAGTCTTTATAAAATATCTCATTCACATTTAAAAAAGAACAAAATGGGCCTAGCACTGAAAGGAAAAATCATTCATTGTCTACATGCTCAATGAGACCACTTCTGAAGTGACAAATTCCCTATTACTATTTAGAGCCCAGAAGCCAGTGGATGAAAACCTTCCAAAGTGATCTCTACATAGAATGGTAAGTTGGGCTAGATGACCTTCCCATGGTCTAATAAATATCCCTTTGCTTCTTTATTAGCTTATATAGAGTTTTCTGGCTTTTGTCATCCAACACTGATTGAATTCTTTCAGAGCTGGCTTCTAAACATACAGATTTTATATTTTCTCCTTTCAGTTACTACAAATATAATTCTCATGTCTTTACCCTTTCATTTGCCAAGTCCCAGTTTTATTTCTGAGAAGAGCAGCTCATTTGAACAACACATTTACTAATTGGAAGTTCAACATCAATCCACCATATAAACTAAATAAAAATTAGGCAAAGTTAAAATAATAGTTTCCAACACAATATAAATGCATTGTCAATAAAGTTTTGTATACTCAGATTTTGTCCATAATGTCACTGACCTTGGACCATCACCTTCTATTTTGTGACAAGCAAATACAAATATACAGATGAGGGACCAGCGGATGACATAATGGTTACATTGCTGGACACCCATGTAGTCAACCGTGGTTCAAGTCACAGATCTGGCGGCTAAAACTCACACCAGGTGTATGTGTGTACATGCCCATGTCCCGAGAGAATAATGGAGAAGGGGTTGTGGCATGGTCATACCCTCCAGAAGGTGATTACTTCCTTACTGTCTCTCTGTCTTTCTCTGTGTCTCCAGCATGTGCATGTACCCTATCACAAAAATCTATCTTTAAAAAAAAAAAACAAGAAAAATCCACAAATATACACATGAACAAAAGTTATTTTAAAAAGACATTTGCTTCAGAAATAATGTCTTCTCATCTTTTTTATATCATAAAGCTTGGCATATTCCCAGAGATTCTATTTACTTTATTCATTCTAATCTCTTATTTAAAGTTTATTCACGGTGATCAGCAGATCAAAATTTTATGCACATGGTCAAAAAGAACAAACTCCACAAATCCAACATTAGTTACGAAATAATTAGAACCACATTTAAACTTCTGTAAAACTCAGGGCCAGCAGTCGGCATGGTGATTGGAGCACTAGACTCCCACATGGCTGACCATGGTTTGTTTCCTGGGCCTGGTGGCTTGCTTTCTCGCTTTCTCTCTTTCTCTTTCTTTCTTTCACTCACTCACTTTTGCTCTTGTTCTGTCTCTCTCTAGTCAAAATAAACAAAATTTTAAAAAATTCCAAAAAAAAAATTAAACTTCTATCTAACTCTAGGAATCAATCCTGATATCCCAATATTTCACACTAAAAACAAAGAGATATTCTGCTTTATCTATTAATTGCTGGAAGTCTCATGCACTCACCAGATACAGACAGAGAAAAAGAAAAGATGAAAGAGCTCCTCAATGGAGTCTAGTCATGCTGCTATCGTTTCTTCTCTGTTTCTGTCTTGCTGGGATTAGGGGCATGCACAAAAACACACCTGGTGTGTTTCTCAAGCACCACGTCTGGAATTTGCACTGGTTATGGGATCCAGCTCCCTTAACCACGAGGCTATGGGACTGTCCCAAGGAGGTCTCTTCTTTACCTAGCCCTTTGGCATCACAGGGACTATAGTCTCTGACATCATATACAATATTCCTCATGTGTTTGTGGGTCATTTCTCTAGAAAGAAAAGCATATCAGCCATTTAGTAATTAAGTGTCCTGGCCTCTCCAAGAGTTTATGCGCTTTTCCTCCTATTCTTCATTACTCCAAAGCCTCCACCTGTACTATAATGATTACCACTAAGCAAACTTCATGACTTTTGTAAAGTTCATGTACTGTAGTCACTGTAAAATGTATTACATTTAAGATATTTAAACTTAAAATGTCTAAAATTGTAATAACATTGTATTTTAATAGGGTTACTTTGGTGACACAATTTTGTACATTCTGTTCCAACCTTATTTGTTCTCTCATTCCTCTTTATGCAAAACCCCACATATAGTGATATTTTAGAAAAATATATACCACATTATAAAAGACACAGGACAAAATTAGTGCATTGCCTTCAGTAACGTAGGCTATGAAGTTCTAAATTTTTATGTAAAGTTTCAATTGCAACATCTAAAAACACATAATAAATTTACTACACTTATAGGACCAGCAGATGGAGTAGCAGTTATGTTGCTGATGCAATTCGAGTCCAGAATCCAGTGGCTTAAAACTCATACACTTGGTGTGTGCATGAGTGTCCAAAATCTCAAGAGGAGAATAAAGAAGGAATTGCGGCATGGTCATCCCCTTTGGGGAGGGGTGTGATTTCTGGTTTTGTGTTTCTCTGTCTCTCTCTGTCTCTTTCTGTCTCTCTGGTGAGTGCACGTGCCCTATAGCAAAAAGTATCTTGAAAAAACCTATTTGCTATGCCTACTTTCTACAGACTCAGATGTATCTTGGTATGTAAAAAGGAAGTAATGAGATAATAATGGGTCATCTGAAAAGTTATGGCATATTTTTCTGTTTTTCTATGTAAAAAATGCATCATGACTTTTCCAATAATCCAATAATTTTTTAATAGTTAATCAAACTACACTAGTTTGCACAATTTACCTTAAATGCAGTTTTGGTAGGTTTTATGAATTAAATTATATAGTGATTATAAAGTAATCACTGGAGGATGCAACTGGTAGAATACCTACTAATACCGAGAGGTGAAAAATTATAAGAAAAAGGTAGAAAGGAACTTTCTTATTGAATATTATGCTTATGACTCCATTACAGACCTACATTTTGTTTCTAGAACTATATAAAATCAGTCTGTTCCTGGGGCCAGTGATTAAGAAACCGAATCCCACATGACTGAGCATGGTTTGAATATCAGCTTTGGCAGCTTGAAACACACTCTGGGCATGTGTGTGTGTACACCCAAAAATCTCAAAAGGAGAAATGGAAGAGAAAGGATTGCAGCATAAACACACGCCACTGGGGCAGGGGTGCTTTCTCCCTCTCCTTCTCTTTCTGGGTCTCTCTCCTTCTGGTGAGCACAAATGCCTCTGGCTTATAAACAAATAAAAAAGCCCAAAGGGAATCAAAGTTCAACTGAGGTTCCTTATACTATTTGTTCCAATTAGAATATGATGAAACACTGAAAGAAACCTAAACTCTACATTCTTAGGTCTTTGATGTGTTAAAATGTAAAATTATAATAAATAGTGTACTAAATGTGGTTGAGAGCAAATAGAATTTCAAAAAATGTCAAGATTTTTTTATAAATGAATATATTATTTATTAACAAGGTGATCCATCTATATTAATATTTAAAGCACATTAGAAACTTATATAATATTTCCTGAAAACACCAGCATGTTTCTTATTCAAGAAATATCTTTAGGGACTAGCCGATGGCGTAATGGTTACATCGCTGGACTCGTATGTACCCGACCGCAGTTCAAATCCTGGACTATGCAGCTTAAAACTCCCTCCAGACACTTGTGCGTGCATGCCCAGGGTACCAAGAGGACAACGGAGAAGGGATTGTGGCATGGTCATCTCCCCTGGAGGGTGATTTCTCACTTTCTGTCTCTGTCTCTCCCGTGAGCACAGGCACCCCATAGCAAAAATCTCTTTAAAATATTTTTTAAAAAGAAAGATTTTTATAATTATTTCTTTGTATTACATAATCATTTAAAATAGTTTTGAGCTTGACATCAGTAAGAAAAGGGCACTTACTGTAGGAGCATTTAAACTACAGAGAAATTAACAAATGATTCATAACTAGCATAGTATAATAATAAAATCTAAATATCATGCACATTTAGAACAAAAGCTCATTTAATTCTCAAAAGAACTCCAGTATGTAGATATTGTTACTGTCTAATTTAGATATTGTTGCTGCAACATTTAACCAAAGGGAAAGCCAAAGGTAAGAGAAATGAAATAATGAAATGCACTAGCCCTTATCTAGTAAATGGCAGAGACAGATGAGAAATCCACTCTAACACTAAAGCCTGTGTTTTTAATTTCTGTTCTTTGCTGTCTGTGTTTCTGCTTCATTAAATTTTATTGTACTTAAAGCCTGGAATAATTATAAAATTAAGAATTTCATCTTTTAAATTAGCCTTGATTTCCTTAAAGATTTACCAAATATTAGATGTTTATCATTTTTCTCAGAGAACTGTGAACATCTTTTTCCAGTTAAAATTCACCCAACAGAAAATATAATACATCAGGTACGTGTACAGATTTCTTTTTAAGTTGAAATATATATATTTACTGAGGACTAGGCTTAGAAGTACTAGATCTCAGTATTGCCTTGGGAGTGTGAGAAAGTCATTATTTGTTGGCTCTCCAGTAATTTATTTCAAATTTGTTAAATTCATCGATGTGTGAACTGGTTATCAAAGCTTGATTAAGAGCTTATAAATCACTTTGAAGTTGGCAGAAATAAATATTAATGAGTCAATTTCCAAGGAATTTAA
The DNA here is from genome assembly GCF_000334495.1 of Tupaia belangeri chinensis. Classification (NCBI taxonomy): domain Eukaryota; kingdom Metazoa; phylum Chordata; class Mammalia; order Scandentia; family Tupaiidae; genus Tupaia; species Tupaia belangeri. The sequence continues at coordinate 3,844,848 of NW_006159463.1, read as the reverse complement.
AGTCAGTTTCTTCTCCTGTCCTCATAAGGAAAAAAAAAAAAAAAAAGAGAATCTCAGTTTTATTATTTAAAAAAAATCAATTTATTATTCATAATCGATGGTTCTCAAGATAACCATAAGACTATTTATTGTATGAAATCAGACTATTTGCTCCAAAAAAAGAATGTTCTTTGAAAATCCACCAAAGAAGTTGATATGATTTTGTGTGAAACTTACTTATAAAATACTGATTATAATAATATTTTGAGGTACTAAGTAACCAGCGTCAGAGCCAGGCTTACAATAAGGAATGCAAAGAGCTAGAGCGACAGGTATCAAGAACCTCCCAATTCGTGTCATAGTTGTAACATTACCCCACATCAACTAATCCTTCCTTCTTTTTCACACAGGGAAGAGCAGCGTCAAAGGGTTTGGTAACTTGTACAGGCCGCTAATGGACAGAAAACTCAGAATTTGAAAACATGTCTGTCTACTGCAAACCTGAGTTATTTTAACAATTCATAAAAAGGAGATAATTTTCTACATGACAGATTTTAGATATACAAAAGAACCTCCAGGGCTCCAAAATACATACCAAAATGGATCTTTCAAAGTTCTTCACGTACATATAGTATCAGAAATCTCTAGCCCTGAGAAGTTAAATGATACGCTCCAAATTAATAATCAAATCTGAACTAGGTCTCAGATTTCTTGTGCCTATTCTCCCTTTTGGAGATATCTGTCACCATAATATGGGTGTTTTGTTGCCTGCATCTAAATATTTATTCCTCACAATGGTAACTATGAAATCCTTGACATTTCAGTAGTCATTTGGATCTCCTTTTGAGTGGGTTTATTTTATCCCTTCCGGAGATTCTGGCCTATGTCTGATTTTCAGAAAGGGTTGAAAGAGGACAAAAAGCCCAGGACCATTGCACCAACTCAGGGTCCTTGTTCAGGGTACCAGGACACTCAGCTGAATGGAGCAGGGAGTGGGAGAGGAGATCCAGCCACATTCTACTCATCTCTGGGTGCTGTATCTGGCTCCAAAGGGAACAATCTCTAATTTATAGGCTCACATTGGACCTGAAAATCTGCTGGAAGTTAAGAGGAAAAGAGGAGAGGGACTTATCATGGGAATTTAATAAACCAGTGCCAAGGTGGGAAGATCTATTGTTGGCGCCATGAAGTCCAATTTTATTTTAAAGAAAAAGATGTAGGAGAATCTTCAGCACTATGTCCTGTTTGACTGTATGTGATATGAGCGGTATTAATAAGGAAGCCTGTGGATGCTTAAGAAACTTTCTCCTGAAGGTGAGAGAAAGAGAAAACTCTCAGATCCTTTGATTTGATGATTTTGTTTCAAAAACGTCTTAGTCTACTAGGAATAAATACCATGAAAATGAATATGCCACATTCTCAAAAATCATCACGCCATCACTGTGACAGAATCTGGATAGTCTCTGGAGAATATTTTGAACACCAAGCTATTCGGTCTTAATTTATATATACATAACTTAATTTCTATAAAATAGAAAAAATGTATTTTTATTTTAAAGGTGAATATCTAAGAGCAACTACCCATTTATTGTTTGCTTGTTTTTTGTTGCCAGGCACTATACTAGGTAGTTTGTGTACGTAATATATTTTCTCTGAATAGAATACCCCCCAAAATATGTATTAACCCAATCTCTTGGCCACTGGTTAACCATTATACACAGAAAGCTAGATCCACATGACCAACCAGGGTTTGAGTCCCAGTCCCAAAGGTTTGAAAAACATAGCAGGCATGACCAGGTCCCATTGAAGAGTTCTCTATTGTTCTCTTTCTCTAAAGTATGCTTCCACTGGCATAAATATTTAAATGAATAAATAATAAATAAATAAAAGGTGTGTGTATGTGTGTGTGTGTGTGTGTGTGTCCGTATGTTCTTTCTATCAATAATGAAGCTGATGCTCAAAGATACAAAGGAACTTCACTAATTTTCTATAGCTAGTTACTAGCAATCTGAAGATTCAAATCTATATTGCTCCTGATTTTAAAACTGAACTTTTGCCATCTCACTGAACTAATCCTTTAAAAAGGCTTTTCTTTGAGGAAAATGTGGTATTTTAGCCAATCAAAATTTTCACACAAGGGGCTGGCAGGTGGTGTACTGGTTAAGGCACTGGACTCCCACAGGGCCAAAATGGTTTGAGTCCTGAATCTGGCTGCTTGCTTTCTCAGTCTCCCTTCCTCCCTATCTCTACCCAGTCAAACTGAAGAAAAGGAATAGGATAAAACAATATTTTTAATTTTTGCATAAGACTTTTTTAAAATAACTTTAATAGAATATATCAGTGCACATCACACATCAAACTATTTTCTCAAGTACGATGTATTTACTTACTAGGCTGTCATCATTTTAAAGTACATAATAATGTGTTAATAAACAACAAAATTTGAATTTCTACAATATGAATGAATATGTATGTGTGTGTGTACACACACACACACACACACACACACTATATATTGGTTATTCTGAGTTCCAAGAATTCAGACAGAAAACACAGGGTCTGCTTACCTGTTCTAATAGTTTGGGTCCACTGAGGTGAGCCTGCATCACGGCCTCGTTAACGAGCAAGTGGAAGTTCAGGAGCACATGTTCAACGTCGTATGTTCCATGCATTGCGTCTGACAGCTCTTCCAATGACCGGATATAGGCATGCCAGTGTGGATTAAGCTCTGCCATGTGTGCCAGGCAGCCTCTCACAACGTTGAGGCAGTAGCCCATACAAGGCTTACTGAGAGTCAGGCCCTGGCAATGAGGGCAGTACTGCATCCTCAGGAGGGCCCTGCTGCAGTCCTTTGAGAAGTGCAAGTGGTCTGTGGTGTTGATGACTTCGATGCCCAGGTTGAGTGCCTGCAAAAATGTGCGGCTGGGTAGCAGCGACCTCCCCATTTGCCCCAGAACCCTCTTGGGGATACTACCAAATGGGTTAACATCCCGACGGGCTATCCGGATACATTCAGAATATTCTCGGGAACTGTCAGTCACACCAGGGTTAATGAGATAGTTGTAGACCAGAGGAAAAAGACTGTCAAAAAATCTGTTCACAAATTCTTCAGGATTAACGTCTGCACCAAATAAATAGAGTCCTACATCAGTGAAGAATTCCTGAACTGAAGCAGCAGCCTCTAAGGCCATGTTCCTGTAGGTGTTGCAAAAAAGTATACTGGTATAGTTTTCTGCTTGTTTGATGAGAGTTTCAAGGGTTTCTGTAATGCAAGCAGAGGTATAGAATGAAAAGGCTTCATATTCACATTAAAACTGTTTGCTCACCCATTCCAGACAATCAATGAGTTAAATGAAGCAAAACTAACTTGAGGACCTAAATCATATGCTCAACCTAATGAGTCAAATCTAGCTTATCAAGGACAATGGCTGGACAACAATGGCCACTATGCAACAGGAGTTTCATAGAGACACATTTTCTAGAACCAGCTCTGTGAAAAACTACCGAGGCCAGCAGATGGCATAGCAGTTACATTGCTGGACTCCCACATGTCCGACCGTGGTTCAAGTCCCAGACCCAGTGGCTTCAAGATCATGCTGGGCACATGTGTGTGCATGCCCAAGATCCTGGGAGGAGAACAGAGAAGGTATTGCAGCATGGCCAATCCCCTGGGGGATGATTTCTCACTTTCCCTCTTATTGCCTATCTGTCTGTCTCTCCCTCTCTCTGTCTTTCTGGGGAGCATATGTGTCTTAAGGCAAAAACCTCTTAAAAAAAAATTACAGATGTCGGGACCAGCAGATGACATAGTGTTTAAGGTGCTGGATTCCCATATGGTTGACTTCAGTTTGAGTCCCAGACCTGGCGGTTCGGTTTCTTGTTTTCTCTTTCTTTGTCTTTCTCTGAGACAGAGAAAAAATAATAAAATTTTAAAAATGATACTAAATAAGAATTAAATAATCTTAAAAACTACATTAAGTCAAAAACAAGTTACATGTTCAGTAGTTTCTTAATTATCTAATAGTTATTTATAAACCACTAATGATAGAAAAAAAGTGTCACTGAGAATTTTTCATGTTCTGAGTTTATTATTTATAAAGTGATAACATTAAATACTTGATTCCTCTCCTACCGTAGTTTTATCATTTTAACTTTTTTTTAACAGAATGAAAGCTAGTAGATTACTCATTAGTTGCAGCAAAAAAAAGAGGATCAATCCCAAAGGAAAACCCTGACAATTCTGAGATCCTTTACCATGTACAAACTAAAAAGAAAGTTAAATATTTCATTACCAAACTACCTGTAAATGATCACACCCTGTTAGGCAATAGCAAAATCATGGAATGATATTATTAGGTCATCAGGAAAGTTATGACATATTTTTCTACGGTTTTCTATTTCAGAAATGCATCATGACTTTCCCAGTGACCCAATATTTGTTAAAAATAAGTAACAGTATTTGATAGTCATTTTATCAATTATATTCTCTTGTTCCTATCATCTCCTCTCCAAAGAATTAACCATGGAAATTTCACTCCCTACTTAAGTAACAAGGCTACCAAATCGCTACACAGAAAAAAGTGCAAGTAGAATTTATCTACAAATTTTCTCTTAGGGAGAAATTCTAAAAATGGGAGGCTGCAGTACTCAACTCAAATGGTATTTTAAAACGATGACATTAAGCAGCAGTAAATTTTCTTCAATATACTAGTAATTACATTTTATAATTAGTTTAAATAAGAAAACTGGACTGTCTCAATATATAATTAATTATAAAATGCATCCAATAAAATTATCTCCTGTAACCCCAATTTTATAGTTATTTTTAATTAGGTTATAAAAGACCACATAATAATTCGGTAATCAAACCACTGTTCAAGTATATTATAATAAGAGATGGAAGAACAGTAGAAAAAAAACATTACATAAAGTAATAAGAAGCAGAGTTTCATGCAGAACTATTAATGAACTAGAACTCTATCAGGAATACACTGCAATGTACTCACCAAAACAAAACAAGCAACAATGACAACAAAGCACTTTCATGAATAACAATATAATATCATGTATTCTGATTTAGGTCTGAGACAAATTCATACTGGGTTCCAGGCTTCAGTGTGATAGATCAAGGTACCTCTGCTCAGCAAACAAAAGCAATAAAGTTTTATTTATTTCTTCCATGAGTGAGAGAGAGGGAAGTAGTAAGAAAGAGACACCCCTAAAAAGGCCTTCATGCTAGAATCCAGCTCCAGACTCAGCCAGCCTTAGGCATGAGAATACACACACATGCATCGGTTATGCTCAGAGGAGCCTCTGTACACCAACCTAGGACCTTCTCTGTGGGCCCGACATCTTAGAGCAGGAAACAACTTTTAAAGGCCATTGCAAATCTGTTGCAACAGAATATTTCAAACTCTAAACTGTTAACTAAGTAAAATTGTGTTATTTATGCATCTCTAGAGTCCACTAGAATATAAACTACACAGTACTTGCTCAATAAAAATGTGAAAGAATGAAAAAAGGTGGTAACTAAAGGCTTCAATGAAGATTAGCAGTTCTGCCAAGTCAAACAGTATTAATACCATGTTTCCCCAACTGGCCTAACCACTTGGGCTGCATGAGAAAAGTAAAGATTGCCAGTCCTCTGCACTGGGAATTCTAGATCAGTTGGTTCCATCTTGGTCCAGGAATTAAATAAAGAGTCCAGGTTATTCTTTCAAACAGAACAATTTTTTAAAAAACTGCAATTACAAATCTCTATAAAATGTTCATGCCCTCTTCCAGAGAGCTTCAGCAAACATTCCGCCATGACAGTCTGACCATGCAGTTGTAATCTGAGCCACCACACTGGACCTTCACAGAGCCACTAAAGCAAAGGTGAAAACCAAATGAAATCTTTGTGGTTTAACCTAAAATAAAAACAGTAAGCTTATATTTTTCCCATTTAATAGGCTCATTATTCTCAGTACTTTGTGTGTGGTTATTAGTTTCAAAGTAGATTGCAAATGATTTTATTTGCCAATAATGATTAAATAGCAATGTACAGGGACAGCCCCTCAGTGCGGTGGTTAGACTTTGTGCATTGGAAGCCAGATCCCATATGGCCAACCACAGTTTGAATCTACAGTTTGAAGCTCCACTGCTCGAAAAGTATGCTGGGCATGTGTGGCTGCATGACACAAGTTCTGATGGGATGGAGAAATGGGGGGAGGATTGCAGTGTAACTACACTGCACACAGGGATGTTTTTTCTCTCTCTCACTGGTGAGTGCAAAAGCCTTCTTCAAATTAAAAAAAAAAAAACAGCAATGTTGGGGCAATCAGGTGGCATGGTGCTTAAGATGCTGGATTCCCAAATGTCCAACGTGGTTCAGGTCCTGGGCCTGGCAGCATGCTTTCACACTTTCCGTGTCTCTCTCTTTCTGTGTGTCTCTCTCTGATGAGTGCATGTGACTTATACTAAATTTAATGATAATAAAAAATTAAGTAATTATTTAAAAACAGCAAAGTTTACAATTGTTTAATTTTAAGATAAAATAAGGATAAATTCAAAGATAACCTGTATCACAGACATTCTTACTTCCTTTCCACCAGGGTTTTGTTTGTTTGTTTTGTTTTGTTTTATCTTCAAGAGAGAAATTTTTGTTATGGGGCACATGAGCTTGCCAGAGAGAAACAATGTGAGAAATCACCCCCTCAGGGGGAATGGCCACACTGCAATTCCTTCTCCTCCATTTTCCTCTCAGGATTTTGGGCACACAAGCACACATTGCACACATGCCTGGAGGTTTTTTTTTTTTGTTTTGTTTTGTTTTGTTTGTTTTTTTCCCAGGAGAGAAGTTTTTGCCATAGCGTGTGTGCACTCACCAGAAAGACAGAGAGGCAGAAAGCGAGAAATCACCCCCCTGACTCCCAGTGGGGATGGCCACACCATAATCCCTTCTCCTTCATTCTCCTCTCAGGATCTTGGGCATGCACACACATGCGCCCAGAATGAGTTTAAGCCACCGGGTCCGGGACTCGAACCGCTGTCAACTATGTGGGAGTCCAGCGACAGCCATTACACTAATTGCTGGTCCCCTGGCATGAGTTTTAAGTCACTAGGTCTTGACTGCTGGTCCCCTGGCATGAGTTTTAAGTCACCAACTCTTGAACTTGAACCATGGTTGAGTATGTGGGAATCCAGTGATGTAACCATTACACCATCTGCTGGTCCCCACATCCTTTTCACCAGGATTTCTAAAGGATATGCTATAGATATGTACCTATGACTCTACTATATTATTCTCAGTATAATTGTTAACTAAAAAAAGATGAAAAAAGAGGGCCAGCAGAAGGCATAGTGGCTATGTTGCTGGACTCCCACTGGTCAAGCACGATTCAAGTCCCAGACCCAGTGGCTTAAGAATTATCTCAGGCACCTGTGCACGCATGCTCAAGATCCAAGGAGAGTGGAGGAGAGGGGACTGCACCATGGCCATTCTCCCTGGGGTTGTTTTCACACTTTCCCTCTCACTGTCTCTGTCTCTCTCCAGCAAGTACACATGTCCTGAGGCAAAATCCTCTGAATTTTTTTTAATTAAATGAAGTAAAACTGAGGCAAATTATATAAGGCAAAAAGAAACTTATTTCAGCATACACATGAGAATTGCAGCTGGCAAGCAACTCTGATGAGCATATTTTGGCCAGCTCCAAACATGCTCACCAAGGTCTTAAAACCCTCATATAGATTTAAAGGCAAAAGCCACAAGCAGGAGGAAAAGAAGAAGGAATTTAACCTGTTGTTTTAGGACAATTACCCTTGGCTAGCAGGATCAATAACAAGGGTGGCATCAGTCCAAGGTTGGACAAGCAATCTCTGGGCAGATGTTCTTATAGTAGTCATCCCTGTGCCAGGTTGCAGTGGTTTTTGTGCAAGGCTGTGGTTCTGAGTGCTTTGGATAGCAGTTATCAGGCATATTAGCATGAGAAAACACCTCCTCCATGGCCTATCTGACATGGTTTAGTTAGAACTGAGGCAAATGACTCTATTTTGATATTGAAAACATTTCCCAGGAATAAAAGTTAAACACAGCTGACCCAGGTAATACAAATGTTCCAACTGCTTTCTGCCAACTCTTAATGATGCTTAAATATGTATTTTTTAAAATAATAATAAAAAAATAGAAATTACAATTTCATTAATGTATAACAATGATTTAGACAAATATGAAGTTCATCTTTAGTATTTATAGCTATATGTTTTACAATTTTTGAAAGTAATATTAAAGAGAATATACTTAATATTAAGGTGTATCCATTCAAAATAAGAATGAATACAGTAATTCCTAATATTATTAGAGGTTTTATTTATTTAGTTAGTTATTTTTAAGGCTGCCCTGTCCTATTAGCAACAAACTAAATTTTTTATTTGTGTATTTATTTCATGAATGAGCAGGAAAGCAGCTCCTCTACAGACTGTTGGTGCCCCAGGCCAAACCTAACCTCTAGAAAGTTCAAGATCACAGGACTGAGTGTGCCTGGCCTACTGGGAGGTCTCTGAACTTAACAGAATCTTCCATGTGGGCCGGCCTCACAGATATTGCATCCTACTTCAACAAACTATCGAGTAGTCAGGAAAGTCATGACACAATTTTGCACAGAAAAATATGTCATGACATTCCCAATGACCTAATAATTTTGATTACTGTTGAGTTTATAATTAAAAATAGATTCCTACTGGATATCCACCTGCAGAAAAAGGAAACTGTACCCCTATCTCTCACCATTAACAAAAATCAACTCAAAATGGATCTAGGATCTAAACATAAAACCTCAAATATAAAATTACTAGTGAAAAACACAGGAGAAACTCTTAAAGACATCAGAGTAGGTAAAGACTTTTTAAATAAGATAGATCCTCAGGGACCAGCAATTAGTGTAATTGCTATGTTGCTGGACTCCCATGTAATTGACCACAGTTCAAGTCCCAGACCCAGTGGCTTAAACTCACGCCTAGGGCATGCACATGTGTGCCCAAGATCCCAAGAGAATAATAGAGGAGAAGGGACTGTGGCACAGCCGTTCCACCTGGGAGGGGTGATGATTTCTCATTTCTGTCTCTCTGTCTCTCTCCCTCATCTTTTCTGGAAAGCACACACACCCTATAGCAAAAACCTCTTAAAAAAGAAAAATCCCCAAAGCACAGGGAATAATCCCAAAAATAGACAAGTGGGACTACATCAGGCTAACAGGTTTCTGCATGGCAAAAGAAACAACTATGAAGGTGAGGAAGAACTTCTCAGAATGGAAGAATATATTTGCAAACTATGCCTCAGATAAGGGACTGACAACCAAACTATACAGGGAACTCAAATAGCTTAGCCATGCGTGCACACACACATACAAAGTAGTTCAATTAAAAGATTCACAATGAGCTAAACAGACAACTGTCTAAGGGAGCCATATGAATGCCCAAGAACACATGAAAAAATGCTCAGTGTCTATTACCATAAGGAAAAAGCAAATTAAAACAACAATGAGGTAACATTTTATCTCAGTCAGAATGACTAAGATAAAAAAAAAAAGAATGGAAAGTGCTGACGAGGCTGTGGTGAAAGAACCCTTCTATGTTGTTGGTAGGAATGTAACTAACAACTATTGTGGAAAATAACATAGAGGTTTCTTAGAAACTGACCCAAAACATAAGAAAAAGTCATAAAAACACTTGCACATCCATGTTTATCACTCACAATTTCTAAGACATGGAATCATCCCCAATATCCAAGAATAAATGAAGGAATTGAAAAAAATGTGGCACATATATTCTATGAAATACTACTCAGCCATAAAAAAAATCAATGAGACTGATATCAAATACAAAGTGGACAAATATAGAAGATTTGTTAAGTCACATTATGAAAGAAAAGCACTATATGTATGTCCCCACTTAATATATACCAAATATCTGCACTCTAAGGCAGAAACTGAAAGCCTAGAAGGTACAATAGCAGAGAGGCTGTAGACATGAGAAACATTATAGAAGAGGGTGGGCAATATGGAATAGGAGAAAGGGGATCAGAGAAAAAAAATAACATTTAATAGACACAAAAAATGAAAAGTTATCTGTTGATGCTAATGTATACGGTAATGTTTTCAACTTGACTCATATGCACCAAATTCACGTTGGGAAAAAACTATGTGTACACTGTAAAGATGTACAGTGATTAAGTGTAAATTTAAAGATTAATTTTTTTAATTTTAAAACATATTTCTGAACAAAGTCTATAGTTTGTATTTTGTTTTATTTGAAACTAGTTTTCCAGATTCAGCTTTAATTTTTTAAAAAAGAAAAAAACTGATGAAAATCATATTACAGTACAATTCAAATTTTTTTCTTAATATTTAATATATTAATATTTTGTTTTAGGCCAGACTTTGACTGCGGTAGTGAAGCACTGTGCAAAATGAGCTAAATTCCACACGGCTGACTAGGGTTTGAATTATGGCCCCAGCACATGCACACATGGCCAAGATGTTGATGGGATAAAGAAATGGAGAAAATAAGGATTGTGGTATGATCAGGCCCTACTGGGGGAATTCTCTCTTCCTCTGGAAAAAAAATAAATAAAAAGAGATAGTTTTCATAATTGTGTTCCAATTTTACCACCCATAGAAACAAAATGATCTCTTTTCAAATATCAACACTCTCATTTTCTGAATACCTAAACATGGAAGAGATTATTAAAATTGTATGAGTTTTGGGACCAGCAGTTAGCGTAATGGCTATGTCACTGTACTCCCATGTCGTTGACCGTGGTGGCTTAAACTCACGCCATGTGCCTAGGCTTGTGTGCCCAAGATTCCGAGAGGAGAATGGAGGAGAAGGGTTTGCAGCGTGACCATCCCCCCTGGGGGGTGATTTCTCACTTTCTGTCTGTCTCTCTCTGTCTTTCTGGCAAGTGAACATACCCTATAGCAAAAACCTCTCCAAAAAAAATATATATTGTATTAGTTTTTCATTGATATTATTCATCACAATATAAGAATATTTTTTGCTTTCAATCTGTATTAAATCTGATACTAATATAGTCCAGTTGACTGAACATATATTTATATTAGGTATGTATTTATGCACATGTATCTTTGTATTCATAAACATTTTAAATCTAATCAATGAAGAATACATAAATATTGTTCTGTGTATATCTGATTTTTCAATGCTTAGGTGTAAACGTATTTTTGTCTTTATTGTCCTAATAACTTCATAAGATTTTAATATATAAACATATCAAAAACATACAATCTAGAAGCCAATCCACTGGATATTTCATATGTATGTATGTATGTATGCATGTATATATATGTACCTATATATACATGTGTGTGTATACACACACATTTGTATTACCAAAAGGTACCTGAGCTCACCAGAAAGAGAAATCACTCCCCAACATGGGGTGGTCACATCACAATAATTTTTCCCCTATTTTTCCATTCTGTCAGGATTTGGGGCATGCATGCACATGTACTTGGCGTGTTTTTCAAGTCACCAGAGGCTGATACTAGAACCACAGTGGGCCATGAGTAGTCACTCATATGGGATCCAGTTTTCTACGTGCTTAACCACTATGTTACCCGCTGGACATGTTAATAATCTTTCATAAAAACTTGGTAAAGGGGTCAGCAAATGGTATGGTGGTTAAGCCACTGGACCCCCACATGGACATCTTCAGTTTGAGAGTCATGGGTCTGGTGACTTGTAACACATACCAGGTGCATGGCCAAGTGTACCCAAAATCCCAGGAAGAGAGGGGAGGAGAAGGGATTGCAGTGTGGTCATCCCTCCTGGAGGGTGATTTCTTTCTCCCCTCTGTTGACTGTCTCTCTCTCTCTCCAAGAAGTACATGAAGTACATGTGCTCTATGGCAAAAATATGTTCAAAAAGAAAAAAACAACTTGGTAAATTCTAAGACTGAAAATACTAAAACTAGAGGCTAATATTAATTCTGGATCTGCAAAATTAACATTTTGTCTTCATACTTTTTTTTGCCAAAGAGTTAAGTGGGGTTCCCTTTATGAAATTAACATGGTAATAGTAGCAAGAATTTAAACTTTCAAAATAATTGTTAAAAAATATAATATTTGCTGCTTTGCAAAAGAAGAATCCACATATAAAAATCAGTGTTTATAAATCCAGTGTAGATTAACTGCTGAATAATTCATCATGTCTACTTAATTATTCAGGAGAGACTAGAGTTATTTTCATTGCAAAGTTTTAATATGTAAGAAATATTCCTCATATAAGCTGCAGGAGTTGTAGCTATCTATTCAAGTATTAAAAATTATTAACTCATTGAAAATAAACATCTTTCAGTCTTGCTTAAAAACCTTAAGGAACAGACTAGAAAAAAGTTCTTTTGTGCTTTTCATTGAGAATTTCAATAACCTTTTTTCTAGTGATAATAGATAAGTCTGTCAATAAACAATAATTTCCAGCTTTCCTTTTAATGCGTGAGTAAAAGACTAACTAAAAGTCTGCAATCTAATTACCATTTGAACAAAACTAATTTCTTCCTTATGGGAAAATTAATTTAGCTATACATAAAAATATTTATTTATGTATTGTCTCACTGAAAAATGTAATTGCAATTCATGAAGTTTATCTGCGTCTATTTCACTTTTTAAATTAGTATTCATGATAATAAAAAGACCTAAGACTAAAAACTTTATTTCTACTTTTTCTAGCCCACATTCCCTTTACAGACTTTTTATTGTACATACAAATAATTACTGGCATTTAAATCAAAGATTTGAATTTAAATAAAGCTGACTGAGATAAAGTTAGGTGATACTGATTTAAAATTATACTTGGCAAATTGCAAGTGACTTTTGCAATGGGAGAAACAATATTTACAAGGTATTTCTTATTTTGAAATGAAGTTAATTTCAGTTTTAAAAGGTAATGATCCTGAAAAAATCATTGTAACAATTTTCAAAGCTAACAAAACAGATACTGTATGACCATTTCCATATTTTCAATATATTAACATTTGAGGTTCAAAATCTGAAGTGTTTCTTAAAGTTAGGGCCTCAGATTTTGGAATATAGCAATGAAATAAATGAAAAAAGACTATATCATAACAACAGAAAGACAGACAGTAAGACAATGTATATTATATCTGGGTTGAAGAGAAAATTTCAGAGCAAATTTACATTTTGTGCATTATAATTCTCAAGTCACAGATTATATTACTTCAACAGATGATTCATTATTACTCTGCTACTTTATAGTTACTTTCTGCCTAAAATTATGTGTCTGTTTGCATTAAGTTATATATTAAGTGAATATTTAGGTAGATCAATTTAAGAATAATTTAGCTACCAGTCCTTATCACATGCATCTTAAAATGGATTTTAACTCTAAATATTTTAACAAAAAATATCTTCCAATATTTATAATACCATATTTAATAACTTAATTATCAAAAACCCATTATAGCTATGCTGAAGAAATGCTCATTCAAATAAAAAAAGCAATTACCTTTAAACACTTGCAGCCTGAATTCATCCCTTATATTTACATAATTCCTCCCCTTTTTTCAAAAAGTAAAAAGTGCTTTAAATTTTTTCTGGAATATCAACTTAATGACATACTTCCTAATGTTATGCATTATTATTTATAATTCTTTAGAAATAAGTGATGTATATAAATAGCGAGTGGGATATTAAATCAGTATCACTAATTAGCGTATTGGTAATTAATCTAGGCTCTTGAGACAAACACTTTATGGAAAAATGCTTTCTCAACTATTCTTTCCTTCCTCATTAATTCAGTTCTATTTGTGTATAACATTAATTTCTAATATTATTTTGTAATCACTTATGTTCTAGAAATATGTAATTTTAACAAAAATCTAAATTCAATTATTTATGTAGAAGATAAAATTAGTGCCAAACTACCAATTGTAAATTATTTTATGAAAATTGTAAGGTAGAAATTTTTTCGGCTATAGAGCATGTGTGCACCTCAGAGAGACAGGCAAGGAGAAAGGAAAAGCACCTCTCCATGAGGAATAGCCACACCACAATCCAGTCTCCATGTTTTTCTATCTTGTCAGGATTTAGGGTACACATACACACATGACTGGCATGTTTCTCAAGACACTGGGTCTGGGACTCAAACTGCACAGTTTGCCATGTGGGATTGGGCTGCTTTACCCATCAGGCCTTCAGGACCTGCCTGAAGGGATAAAAACTTTAATAAACTTTTATTTTTCCTTTTTTTAATTGCCAAAGGGATATTTGCTTGACACAGTAAGACAGAAAGAGAGGGAAAAGCACCCCTTAGCGGGGCATGGTCCCTTCTCCTTCATTCTTCCAGACTGTAAAGATTTTGAGTAAATGTACATACATGAGAGTCGTGTTTTGTAAGCCACCAGGGTCAGGATTTGAACCACTAGCCATATGGGATCCAGTTTCCTTCAACAAGTAGGCCACTGGGTCAGCCCTTAAATCAATTATTTTCTAATAGTAGTTAAAATAAACTCAAAAATGTAATCTAAAAATACAAAACAGCTATACAGAACAGTTTTAGTCAATAATTTATTTAAAAAAATCTATTTTTATACAGAATAAACCAATATCCATTATTGGTGGTTCTCCTTCCTCTCTTTTGTTTTGGTTAATTTTGTACTCTAAGATGTGAGACTCCTTTACTTACTTAGTTTACTTAAATAAACAAATACTGGGCTAGCAGGTGGTGTGGTAGTTAAGGTGCTAGACTCTCATATGATCAGCCAGGGTTCAAGTCCCAGATCTCGTGGCTTGAAAATCTTGCCAGGTGCTTGTGCTTCTGTGCCCAAAATCCCAAGAGGATACAGGAGGAGGAAGGTCTAGAGCATGGCCACCCTCCTTCAGGGGTAGTTTCTCACTTTCCCTCTTTATATGTCTGTCTCTCTTTGGCAAGTGCATGTATACTATGGCAGAGACCTAAAAGAATTTAAATTAAATAAACAAAAACTTCCATTGTAGCACCTCCCAGTTCCTGCTCTCAATTTTCCTTTCAGGCATCTGAAGAAAATGAGATGTTCTACAATTTGAATTCCAATGGCACATTGTCCATTTTCTCTTTCATGTATTCAAATCTAGTTCATTTGATATTTAATTCCTTCATTCATCTATCTAATCAATTTTTTGATCACCTGTTCTAGATCTTGAGACTAAGCTGAATAAGCCATATGAGTTTCTTTCCTCATAAAGCTAAGAATCTACCTAGTAGGGCAGAAAGTATAAAAGTAAAAAACAACAAAAAAAAATCAAAGATTTATTTGGTTAGGCAAGGATTATAGCAGGAAAAAAGGTGGCCAAGAACAGAAAGCAATAGGGCAGTGTTTTACATGGCTCCAGGTCAATTTGTCCATAATCAATTTATTAAAACACAATGAAAAGTAAGTCCCTTGATTAATCTATTCCCTATAGGAAACTTTCAGAATTTAAAAAAATATTTCTATGTTATATATAATATTTGGCCATTTGGCAATTTAAAAACTTGACTGTTGCAAACCTGTTAAAGTAACTTTTTATAGATTGGCTATTTGGCAGGAGATGAACAGGAAATCCTCTATGAAGAGGCAACATTTGAGCCGATCCTTCAATGCTGAGATAAAGTCAGCTAAGGTTGGCAGGACCAGAGGGGCTGGAATGCAAGGAGGCAAGGTATGAAGCCGCTGGTTGACATCAAATAGAGGAAAGTCACACCGTGACTGGAGCACAGTGAGTTAAAGGGAGAAAGAAAGGTCAGAGAAGTAGGCAGAAAGATCGCAGATGGCCTCCCAGGTCACTGAAAAGAGCTTGGAGAAACGTAATCTGGTTTGTAATTAAGTCTATTAATTTATCTCAGGAGAGGGAGAGGAAGAGGAAGAGAGAAGGAGAGAGAGAGGTGACCCCAAGAGGGCCCTCGTGCCACTTTCCAGCCTCCACCTCAGTCTGGACTACAAGCATGGGCATGCTTCTTCTCAGGGATGTCCCAGGATCTTTGCTATGTGAGTCTAGTTGTATTACCACTGTGTACTTACCTGACCGCTGGTTTGTATTTTCTTTTAAAAGATTTTATTTAATTTCATTTATTGTTATTTTTAATTTCCTGTAGGGTATATGCACTCACCAGAGAGAGAGAGAAAGTGAGAAAGCAAGCCACTAGTTCTGGGATTCAAACTGTGGTCAGCCATTTGGAGAATCCAGTGCCTCAACCACCTGCTGCCCCCCGCCCCAAACTTCTATTTTAAAGGATCGCAGTGGTTGCTATATGGAGAATGGAAGGCAGGGTGGGAGGGGAGGTGACTAGAACAAGGGAGAAAGCAAAGAGCCCAGTTAAAAGACTATGGTGACAGTTTAGGTGACCGTGGTAGACTAGATTATGGCAGTGGAGAAGTGACAACAAGTGATCACATTGGCCATGTGTATGACATAATAATCCAAAGGACTTGTTTTGAGGTCAATGTGAGTAAAATGGATAAATAAAGGGTAACTTTAAAGCCAGGGCCTCCGCAGCTGGATGATGATGATGTCAATAAATGAGATACACAGGCACCAAGTTGGTGTATGGTGGGGTTGAAAACTGAAAGTTCTACTGTGACATGTTGAGAATGAAACGTCAGTTAGAAATTGAAAGAAAGTTTATCAGTATACATTAAGATAAAATTAACTGAGCTCTCAGAGGAAAAGTTGAGGCTGATGATATAAATCTGAGACACATGGGACCAGCAGTTAACGTAATGGCTATGTCACTGAACTCCCATGTAGCCGACCGTGGTTCAAGTCCCAGACCTGATGGCTTAAACTCATGCCAGGTGCGTGTGCGTGCGTGCCCAAGATCCCGAGAGGAGAATGTAGGAGAAGGGACTGTGGCATGGCCATACCCCCTAGGGGGTGATTTCTCACTTTCTATCTCTCTGTTTCTCTCTATTTCTGGCGAGAGCACGTGCCCTATAGCAAAAACCTCTCAAAAAAAGAAAAAAAAATCTGAGACACAAAAGAAAACAAAGTGGCAGTATACATTAAGTATCCTTTATCTAAAATGTAATACATAGGACAAAAAAGATTTTCATATTTGGGATACTTTTGGATTTTGGAATATTTACGTTCAGATAATGAGATTTTTTTTTTTTTTTTGAGACAGGTTTTCGCTATAGGGCGCATGTGCTCGCCAGACAGACAGAGAGAGACAGAGAGACAGAAAGCGAGAAATCACTCCCCCAGGGGGGATGGTAACTCCACAATCCCTTCTCCTCCATTCTCCTCTCGGGGTCTTGGGCACGAATGCACACGCACCTGGACTGAGTTTTAAGCCACCAGGTCCAGGACTCAAACCGTGGTCGACTACGTGGGAGTCCAGCGACATAGCCATTACGCTAACTGCTGGTTCCCACATAATGAGATATCTTGAGGATGGGATTCACACCCAAACATGAAGTTCATTTATGTTTCATATATACCTTACGCACATTGCCAATATCATTTTAAGCAATATTTTGTATTGCAGCATTTTGACCGCAACCATCGGTTGAGGTCAGGTGTGGAATTTTCCACTTGTGCCATTATGTTGGTGCTCAGAATGCTTCCAACATTGAAACATTTTGTATTTTCAGATTACAGTTGCTTATCCTGTACTGAATAAAACCATCTAAGAAGACAAATAGGAGTGGAAAAATTCAGAGAGGGGGAAAAAACAGTAACCAGCAAGAATTAGAATAAGAATCCAGTGAAGCACAAAGACAATCAGGAAAGTAAAACATCCCAGAAACTCAAGGAAGAAAACGATTCAGGTAAAGAAAGTAATCCATCATGTCAAATGCTATTAAGTGGCCAACTGAGATGAGGAATAACAATTGACTGTGGGAACAGACAAGAGAGATGCTCTTAAGGACCTTGATAAGAGCTGCTTCAGCGGAATGCAAGCACACAGGGAGCAGGATTGAGACAATATATAGACAACTTCTTGCAAATGTTTGCTATAATGGAAGTAGAGAACCAAGGCCAGTGTGAGGGCGATAGAGGTAGAAGGCCTTTATTTTTATGACGAGAATTTACTGGATGTTCATACATAGCTAGAAATAAATTGATGACTGAGCTGGGGGTGGGAGGGAATAGCAATTACAGGGAGAAAATCCTTGAATAAGCAAAAAGGATATGACCCTTTTGTATGTGGGGAACAGAATATTAGGTAGATAAGTGGCTATTGAAATTGTCAAGAATAATGACAAGATAAGTAGAGAGAGTCAAGTCAAAAATATAGAAATTGAATGATAAGGGAATATGTCCAGAAGACTGATCAATGTTAGCATAGAAGATTATCAGTTTCTGACAGATACACCAGTGGTGGTTTTCTAGAGGAGAAAGCAAGCAAAAAATGAGAATTAAGGAGCACGTGTCCTCTAAATCCCAGGATACTGATGTGAGTTTCTTGTTGCTGCTGTAACAAGTCACCAAAAATGTGGTGGTTTAAGCGACACACATGCATTGTGTCTTAGTTCTGGATGCAGATATCCCAAACCAGCACCACTAAGCTGAATTCACAGTGCAGGCTGAGCTTCACTCCCTCTGGGGGAGCTACGGGAGATCTCTTCCTAGATTCTTTCAGTTCCTGGTGACTGCCAGTATTCCTTGACATTCCTTGACTTTCTCCTCACTCCAGTTTATGCCGCCCTAGATTCTTTCAGTTCCTGGTGACTGCCAGCATTCCTTGGCATTCCTTGACTTTCTCCTCACTCCAGTTTCTGCCTTTTTGACATATTACCTTCTGGTGTGTGTGTGTGTGTAAGAGAGCAAAAGAGAAGAGAGATCCCTTCTCTGAAGGATTCATTTTAAGATCCTTAATTTAACCACTTAGGAAAAGACTGTTTTCCCCCCATGTAATATTTGCAGGTTCCAAGAATTCCTCTCTAATATTTTTGGGGGCCAATTTTTAACCTACTTCAATACTGATTGGAAAAATACATATGTGTGTGTATGTATATGTATGTATTTATATAGGTCAAGTGCATATATAATACATACATATACATACACACGCCATCTACACTTGACCTGCAAACTCCACAGAAAATTATTCTAGCCCAGGCTCTTCCATGCACTGATCAAATGACCCATTTAATCTAAGCATCAACTTTGTTTTTTAATAAATTGACTATGCCAGTAGGGAACCCATAGATTCAATGATATAAAGCAAAATATAATGCCCAGTTATTTCTCCGACCTCTTATATTTATATACAAGAACAGTGTCGTACAGATGATGGGTCCCTTGTGGTAGGGATCATTTCCAATCCATCCTTGTGTCTCCCAACTTGTTTTTTCCTTTGAAAGATTTTTGCTGTAGGGCATGTGCACTTGCCAGAGAAACAGAGATAGATAGAGACACAGAAAGTGAGAAATAAACCCCCTGGGGGGATTGCCATGGTACAATCCCTCTCCTCCTTTCTCCTCTTAGGATCTTGGGCATGCATACACACACACCCGGTGTGAGGTTTAAGATGCCAAGTCAGGACTCGAACCACAGTTGGCTACATGCGAGTCCAGTGACGTAACCATTACACCTTTTGCTGGTCCCTCTTCCAACTCTTGGGCCATGATATTTAACCATGAAACTTCAAATCTTCTCCAGTTAAAAGCTAGTCCTATTAGTGTAAACTTCCTAACTTCCTTATATCTCATATATTTTCATTATAAAATAGGTATAGTAATGGCAACTATCTCATAGAATCACTGGGAGAGTTAAATAAAATATGTACATGCTACGTACTTGTATAGTACCTGCAGATGAAGTGGGATCCAAATATATTAAGGAATAATAATAATATGAATAATAATCCCTAAGTCCTACAATGGGCCTGCCATGAACTAGATGACTGAAGTTCTCTTGTGAATTAATTCACTCTTATATATACTCTTTCTAGCATTAAATAATTACTATTGTAGTTAAAATACCAAGAGTAAAAGTGACTTCTTCAAAATTTACACAGACAGAAATTGGCAAAGCCTGGTTTTCAACCCCAGCTATCTGGTTCCAGAATTTATCGATTCTGAAAAGTTATAGTATATTATTTCTTTTAAAATAGGCTAACAGCATATTTCAACCAGTTTAAAATGTGTCAAGACTTAAGCTGAAAACAAAGTAAAATTCTATTTTATACAACTGAACAAAATGCAAAGATTTGACTGTTAGCATATTAAGTATTGTCTGAGTAAGTTAAAGTAGCTATTGAAATTTCTTTTAAAATTTAAATTATTAATATGGTCAACATATATGAACAGAAAGCCCTGTATATATTAGCATCAACTTGGTGGAAAATTCTCTAATATTTGCAATTATTAACTAAAAATCTGGATTCTAATTTTCGTAAGACAAAGATGTCATCCAAGATATTTATCACCAAACGCACTATGAGGAAAGAAATTAATAGCCTTGTTCTTTTGCCATCTCTTCCACCAAGAAACATGTATTCCAGAAGAGAATATAAGGTAAAATATACTAAAATTTAGTCGGAATGAGAAAGTGCAGCTCTGTTCTGAGAAATGATTGAGAATATAGAGTATAATGTCACATTGGTGCTTGAGTTCTGCTGGGTTGTCGGAAAAGTCATGATGCATTTTTGCATAGAAAAACACATCATGATTTTTCCAAAGTCCTAATATTAGGTAACAGTAGACCATTTGGGCAGACAGAAAATGATAGTTTAAGGGTCAGATTAAGGGTTGTACTGAGCCACTAAAATGACTCAGTGGTTTCTGCCAATCTCTTCCTAGCCAAATACAATGGCTTTTAATTTATTTATTTTAATTTTTTTGGAGAGGTTTTTGCTATAGGGCGCTTGCGCTCGCCAGACAGAGAGACAGAAAGCAAGAAATCACCCCCCAGGGGGGATAGCCATGCTGCAATCCCTTCTCCTCCATTCTCCTCTCGGGTTCTGGGGCACACACGCACACGCCCCTGCCATGAGTTTAAGTCACCGGGTCCGGGACGCAAACCACGGTCGACTACGTGGGAGTCCAGAGACTTAGCCATTATGCTAACTGCTGGTCACAATACAATGGCTTTTTTCTCAAGGTTCATACTTCCCTAGTTATTCTACCCTCTAAATCTGGTGACACAGGTTCTCTTACATGTGCCATCCCTCAACCATTGGTTAAAATTTTGTTTCTTTCATTTGTTCCTCCTAGGGAAGACTTGCAAAGCCCTGGTTTTTGTTCCATATCATTTTGTTTAAAAGGTAGCACCACTTTTATAATAGCAAGTGAAACACCAAGATAATGACTCACATTTACATATATAGCTCAATAATTCTCAAAGTATTTGGTCTTAGGACCTTTATACTCTTAAATTGTTACTGAGAAACATGAAGACTTAGTGGGTTACATTACAGATCTGTATTATTTTAAACATTAAAATAGTAACTTTTTTTAAAGAGGTTTTTGCCTTAGGGAACATGCATTCACCAAAGAGAAAGGGAGAGACAGAGACAGTGAAAAGGAAAGAAATCATGCCTCAGGGGGATGTCCATTCTGCAATCCTTTCTCCTCCATTCTCCTTCTAGATCTTAGGCACGCACACACAAGCACCCAGTGTGATTTTCAAGGTACCAAGTCCAAGACTTGAACTGTGGTCAGCCACTTGGAAGTCTAGCAATGCAACTACTACACCATCTACTGGCCCCAATAGTCTGTATCTTTAAGTATTTATTAAGCCCATAAAGAAAAGCATAATAAATAATTATATTAGGTTATGTAGGTTTTTTTAAGAAAAAAAAAAACTATATTCATTTTCCAAAACAAAAGTTAGTATAAAGAATACTTCAGTTTTAAATTAACGTGAATTTCACTAATATCTGCCTTAATAGAGAAGAGGTGGAATACCATATCTCTCTTTATTTAGTGTGTTATAGTAGGTAGTTTGGTTGAAGGAGGTAAGAAAATCCAGACTCCTGCAGATTCACAGTGATGTTCTTGATATTATACCAAAACATGGCAAGTGATTATTGTTTCTTCAAGGTTAGTTGTAATGTGAAATCTGAAAGTATATCAATAAACTTGCCATACTCTGCTAGTTAAAGTCCACTGGTCAATCTTTCATTATGAATTATTCTACTAACCCATGTAAGAGTCTGTAATTGATGGAAATATTTGAAAAATATTAGTTCACAGTTTGTGCAAATTTTTCCAGAGCTGACACATTTCATCACTCTTTTTTAAGTTTTAGAAGCCTCACAGTAATAGATACAAGTTTCTAAATTCCCTAAGTCCTTGTGAAAACTCAACTGTTATTACAGGCAACAAATAGAGTAAGTTGTTTTCCTTGAAAATATAGGCTCCTTTTCGTTAATTTTAAGAAAATATCTGCCAAATTATTAAGTCTGAATCACAATACCTTGCTTGTCAATCTTTATTTTCCCCCCAAGAAAATAAAGTTCTGGGGGGGGGGGGAAGTGGCTAGTTCAGCTTGCAACTCAATTACAAATGTCCCTTTCATCTTGATAGCAATTATACTTCACTGTGCAGAAGACCTTCCTTAGTCATTCTTATTTCACTATGCAGAATAAATATGCATAATTGTTGGTTTATATTTAACAAAATGAATAATGCTTACTCGTTCCTTGGATATTTTTAAGTGAAACTGGCCTTTTAAAAAGGTGTGTTTAGGGGCCAACAGGTAGCATGGTGGCTAAGGGCACTGGACTCCCACATGGCTAACCATGGTTCGAGTCCTAGACCTGGTGGTTTGCTTTCTCACTTTCTCTCTCTCTCTCCTCTCTCTCTCTCCCCCTCTCTGGTCAAATTTAAATAAATAAATAAAGTTAAATAAAATCTTAAAATAAAAGGTGAGTTTATAGACATAAAACATACAATGATTACTAGTACAATTTGGTGCCACTAATTTAATTTGTACTAAAGCACTGCAGTTTTGCTCAGCACTGCTTTTTCACTATATGTACAAATGACGAAACACAGAGAAAGGTAAAACATGATTTAATAGTATTACCAAAATAGTTTTGATATCATAGATATCCTGAAACGGTGTCTGGAACCTCTGAGCAACCTTTGAAAAATGTTTTCTGTTTGAGATCAAGCTATGTTTCAATGAGTAACATTATCAACTTGGATCCCTTTTTCTCTATTGTCTCAGCATTTCTTAAGTTTGTTTACTTATTTAATGAGCAAGAGAGATGAAAATAGA